>NW_025797925.1:0-4000 GCF_021613505.1 Equus quagga | reverse complement strand
GCAGAGCACAAGAGGTGTGAAGTGAGGTGAGGTGCCAACAGGCTACAAGTGGGTGCAACTGGCTACTGCAGAAATGGTCAGAGCAAAAAGGTGGGCAGAGAGGATGTGAGACGGGGCATAAAAGCTGCCAGAGCAGCCGTGCACAGTTTGCACACAGGAGAGCACAGAGCACTGCCATGATCTCAGGATCCTCAGCACAGCTCTGTGAACCCCTAGATGCCATCTGATTCACTGACATGGGGCAGCTGAGGCACTGAGAGCAGAGGGTGTCATCTGAGGTCACCCAGTGAGCCAGAGACAGACTTGAAACCAGAACCTGCATTTCCTGGCTCCCACCCAATGGTCTTCATTTGACAGGGCTTATATGCAACTAATCTTCCCAGGCGCAGGGTCACCTGGCGGGCAGGGGAATGCCTGAGTTCTGGACTCAGGCTCCTGGCAACACAGGGAGAAGTCTTTCTTTTGGCAGAACCATGTTAGAATGTGAGCTCCTTGTCTGTCTTATCATTTTATTTCAGTCCCAACAGACTTTCTGGCCTGTGGTAGGTGCTCAGTACACATGTGTTGATGCACGAATGAGTCCGTTTGGTGACTGACAGGAGACAAGTGGCACCACTCCTGGCTCCTCCTCTTGCATGCAGATGGGGGCAGTCCTCTTCTTTGGTGTTGACCTGCACAGCACTGACAGGCCTTCCTTCCCTTCCTGTAACTCAGGTCTGCTGGGTTTTGCCTGTTCTCTTCCCTCACCTCCCTTTCTCCTCCCGTTTGCCAAGATTGTAGTGTCCTTCCCAGGGACACATCTCTTACTCATTTTCTTCAGAGTGACACATGGCTCACAGTTTTTCCTGGAACCTGAAGGATCCCACTATTCCAGGTGGTGCCCTTGGAAGAGCAGGGATTCTGAGACATGCCCTTCCCCATCATGCTGCATCCTTAGTTAGCTGTCCTCGTGGCAAAGCCATCCTTGGGTGGATCAGAGCACCTTGGAAGGAGGCCCCTACCGTCTCCAGAGCCTCCACTCAGCACAGAGCCTGCAGAATGACCAACTCCTGCCCAGCCCAGTCACTTCACATTCCTCACTGCCCTCCTGCCCTCCCCACCTACCCCCTCCACCCCTCCCTCTCCTGTATCTCACACTTTCAGGAGCAAGATACTCAGCCAAAGCGGGTTGGGATTGCTCATGGGCTAGTACAGCCTAGGTGGAAGGAGCTGGGCAGACCACAAAGATCGGGAAGTTCCACATGCGGGGGTCGGGGGAAGCCATCTCCCCCGCCTCCCCTCACCCATTTTGGGCACTGATCCCTCACCTGTGCACCAAGTTTACCATGTGCACAGAGCATTGCCTGCTCTCCAGATGCCCCCCATCCCATGAAGAAGGTCATGTGAGCAGGAGACACTGGAGTGGACAAGCCCAGAGGACAGGGAGGCATTGAGGGCATCAGACATTTCTAAAGCTGCCCAGGAGATCCCACGTGCAGCCAAGATCTAGACTGTTTTAGACACAGCACTTCTCCTCCTGGATATAATCTGGGCCCTCCTTTCCCCTATCAGGAAGTCACACTCAGCACTCCCTCAGTGTGCCTGACATCCCTGGGAAATAGAGGTGGGTGTCAGGTTGAGGAGGATGGTGAGCTTTGGGCTCCTCATCAGGCAGCGGCTGCTGGGACCCAGCCACAAGAGGTGCCAAATGTGCTGTCCAGAAGGACAATAGTTTGGCGTTTCCAGTATATTTTGCATTAGCCAGTCAACCTTTCCTCACCTTCTCCTCCCCACAACCCCCAATATAATAGCCAATCTCTTCAACATCCATTCACCGAACAAATATTTATGAAGTTCCTACTGAGTGCTGGGTGCTGGGGTGGCAGAGATGACCCTGACATGGACCATCCTCTGAAGGTTTATGGAGTTGTGGGTGGGTATGCACAGGGCGGTATGGTGGGTGCACATTGCCAATGTTCTCTCAACCCTGCAAACCTCAGTGCCTGCACAACCCTCAAAGGTGGTCCATTCTTTCTTATATGCGCCTGGTCATTGATTCCCTGAGTGCTGGTATCTTGCCTGTCTCAGCTCAGCCGTGCAAAGTAGGGGAAAGACAAGCTCAGGCTCTGGCTTGCAGCAGAATGGGAAGATTTCAGGACAGGACAAACACTCTGAAACATGCCATGAGGGAGAAAGTAAAAAAATCCAAGAAGAGTTGCAGGCAAAGTCTTCAGAGTCAGAAGACTGGCTCTAACTGGTGTTTCTGAAGTGGAGGAGGGGTGTGAAAGAAGGCTTTCTGGAGGAGAACTGGAAAGCATTTGGATAAATGCAGAGTCTGACGGTGTGCATCTTCCTGACATGCACACTACTGCACTGGGGCTCATCTATAAGCTTTTCCTTATGGCTGACATTTTCCACTGGGCCCTTGAGGGTAGACTTTAGACCAGTGGGTGAAAGCTTCAGCGAGGCACATCTTGGCTTCCAAGAATCACACTACCAAGGTGGCCTCAGGGGTAGCTGGTAGGATCAGGACCCGGGAGTTGGCGGCTGGCCAGTCTCTGATTCTGGCCACATGATGACCTGTCCTCAGCTCTAGAAGTGGGGATGACTGTCAGATTCCAGCCAGGGAGTGGAGAGCAGGGTGTGTGACAAATAGACCATGAGTGCTGGGAGTGGCAGGAGAAGGTTTGCAGGACCTCAAACGCCATAAGCAATGTCCACCCTGCTGGGCCTCCCCCTGACTTCCTCTTCCTGATTGCCAACCCAGGCTCCCGGCCCCTTCCACACCAGGCCAGCTCAGAGCCACTGCACACACAAAGGGGGAAATCTTTCTGGAACATACCTCTGACCACCTTTGTTCCTCTGTTTAAGATCCCTCCATGGCTCCTGTCAGCATGGAAGACAAAGTCCAGTCTCCTCACCCCTCTGTTCTGTTTGAGGCTCATGTTAACTCTGCTCTTGACATTCCAATGTCCTGACCCGCTCCTCCCCGTGTGGTTTCTGCTTCATATACCTCAGATGTTTGCTTCACCTCCAAGCCATGGCCTTCAATTTCTCCATAACCAGATAGTTTCTTGCTCCCTCTGAAGGGAGCTTTGCTGAGGTTAGTCTCACTTAGAGCTCCTCTATGAGCCCTCTCAACACTTCCCAGGCTAGCCCCACTGCTCAGAGGCTACCATGTCTTTCCCACTTGTCCCTTCCCAGGTAATTCCATTCAGTTTGTTGCAGGCTAGCTCCCTAAACAGGTTTCAGCCCAACTTAACCAAGCCTTGCCCACTTTCCTGGGCTTTCCCCAGTATACCACTTAGGAATCCTTTGGTTTCAGGTAACAAAAAACCTAACTCAAACTGAATTTGAACAATAAGGAGGATTCATTTGCTCACATAATTCAAATATTTGGAGGCACTCCTAGCGCCAGGTGAAGCTTGATCCAGGAGTTTGAACAATGTGATGAGTGTTCAGTTTCTCTCTGTCTAGTTCTCAGTTCAGGTACTTTGGCACGGAGTACCTTCTCGTCTGACTCTCCCCACACAGATGGCTCATGAGAACACATGCTTCCAGGTTCAAATCCAATCCTGGAGAGAGAGTCTGCTTCCAGAGAGCTTAAATTAGAGACTGAAATCGAATTTTAATCACCCTGATTGACTGACTTTGGTCACGTGCCGACCCTTGAAACGTCACTGTGGGCAAGCTCAGTGCAGACTGTCCTGAATAAATATGGGCCATGCTGGAGTTGGTGAGGCCAGTCCCACTGCACCCAAAGCCAACGAATTTGCAGACCGGTTGGACAGGGGAAGCAGGGAATGAACGCTGGGAGTCATTCAACCGAGGTCCACAACACCCACCTACCATCTTCTAGGCTAGCCCTATTCACTTCCCAGGGGAGTCCTAAATGGTCCTTGCCAGGAGCCGTGGCTCTTTCATCAGGTGGGAGCTCCTTGAGGCTCTCCCCTAAACACTGCCTTCATTACCCCGCTGGGCTGAGACCACGCTGATAAACAAATTCACCGTAAAGCATGGA
>NW_025797924.1:0-2386 GCF_021613505.1 Equus quagga | reverse complement strand
ACGTCCATGCTTTACGGTGAATTTGTTTATCAGCGTGGTCTCAGCCCGGCAGGGTAATGAAGGCAGTGTTTGGCGGAGAGCCTCAAGGAGCTCCCACCCGACGAAAGAGCCACGGCTCCTGGCAAGGCCATTTAGGATTCCCCTAGTAAGTGAATAGGGCTAGCCTAGAAGCGGGTAAGTGGGTGTTGTGGACATGGGTTGAATGCCTCCAAATCTTTGAATTATGGGAGCAAATAAATCCTCTTTATTGTTCAAATTCAATTTGAGTTAGTTTTTTGTTACCTGAAACCAAAGGATTCCTAAGTCCAGGAAAGTGGGCAAGGCTTGGTTAAGTTGGGCTGAAACCTGTGTAAGGAGCTAGCCTGCGACAAACTGAATGGAATTACCTGGGAAGGGACCAAGTGAGCATAACGTGGTAGACGTTAAGCAGTGGGCCTAGCCTGGGAAGTACTAAGAGGGCTCATAGAGGAGCTCTAAGTGAGATTAGCCTGAGCAGAGCTCCCTCAAGAGGGAGCAAGGTACGATCTGGTTATGGAGAAACTGAAGGCCATGGCTTGGAGGGGAAGCAAACATCTGGGGGATATGAAGCAGAAACCACACGGGGAGGAGCAGGTCAGGAAATTGCAGTGTCAAAAGCAGAGTTGACAAGAGCCTCAAAGGGAACAGAGGGGTGAGAAGACGGGACTTTGTCTTCCATGCTGACAGGAGCCACGGAGGGATCTTAAACAGAGGAACAAAGGTGGTCAGAGGCGTGTTCCAGAAAGATCTCCCCCTTTGTGTGTGCAGTGGCTCTGAGCTGGCCTGGTGTGGAAGGGGCCGGGAGCCTGGCTTGGCAATCAAGAAGAGGAAGTCAGAGGGAGGCCCAGCATGGTGGACACTGCTTATGGCGTTAGAGGTCCTGCATACCTTCTCCTGCCACTCCCAGCACTCATGGTCTGTTTGTCACACACCCTGCTCTCCACTCCCTGGCTGGAATCTGACAGTCATCCCCACTTCTAGAGCCTAGGACAGGTCACCATGTGGCCAGAATCAGAGACTGGACGGCAGCCAACTCCCAGGTCCTGGTCCTACCAGTTACCCGTCCAGCTACCTCAGTAGTGTGATTCTTGGAAGCCAAGGTGTGCCTCGCTGACGCTTTCACCCACTGGTCTAAGTTCCACCCTCCTGCGCCAAGTAGAAAATGTCAGTCATAAGGAAAAGCTTACAGGTGAGCCTCGCTGCCGTAGTGTGCTTGTCAGGAAGATAGAGACTGTCAGACTCTGCCTTTATCCAAATGCTTTCCGGTTCTCTTCCAGAAAGCCTTCCTCCACACCCCTCCTCCACTTCAGAAACACCAGTTAGAGCCAGTCTTCTGAAGTCTGAAGACTTTGCCTGCAACTCTTCTTGGATTTGTTGACCTTTTTCCTCATGGCAGGTTTCAGAGTGTTTGTCTTGTCCTGAAATCTTCCCATTCTGCTGCAAGCCAGAGCCTGAGCTTGTCTTTCCCTCACTTTGCGTGGCTGAGCTGAGACAGGCACGATACCAGCACTCAGGGATCCCATGACCAGGCGCATACAGGAAAGAATGGACCACCTTTGAGGGTTGTGCAGGCACTGAGGTTTGCAGGGTTGAGAGAACATTGACAATGTGCACCCACCATAGCACACTGCGCATACCCACCCACGACTCCATAAACCTTCAGAGGAGGGTCCATGTCAGGGTTGTCTCTGCCACCCCAGCAAACAGTAGGCACTTAATAAGTAATTGTTTGTTGAATGGAGGTTGAAGAGATTGGCTATTATATCGGGGGTTGTGGGGAGGAGAAAGTGAGGAAAGGTTGACTGGCTAATGCAAAATATACTGGAAATACCAAACTATTGTCCTTCTGGACAGCACATTTGGCACCTCTAGTGGCTGGGTCCCAGTAGCCGCTGCCTGATGAGGAGCCCAAAGCTCACCATCATCCTCAACCTGACACCCACCTCTATTTCCCAGGGATGTCAGGCACACTGAGGGAGTGCTGAGTGTGAATTCCTGATAGGGGAAAGGAGGGACCAGATTATATCCAGGAGGAGAAGTGCTGTGTCTAAAACAGTCTAGATCGTGTCTGCACATGGGGTCTCCTGGGCAGCTTTAGAAATGTCTGATGCCCTCAAGGCCTCCCTGTCCTCTGGGCTTGCCCACTCCAGTGTCTCCTGCTCACATGACCTTCTTCATGGGATGGGGGGCATCTGGAGGGCATGGCAATGCTCTGTGCACATGGTAAACTTGGTTCGCAGGTGAGGGTTCAGCGCCCAAATTGAATGAGGGGAGGCAGGGGAGATGGCTTCCCCCCACCCCTGCATGTGGAACTTCCCGATCTTTGTGGTCTGCCCAGCTCCTTCCACCTAGGCTGTACTAGCCCATG
>NW_025797923.1:0-2388 GCF_021613505.1 Equus quagga | reverse complement strand
CATGGGCTAGTACAGCCTAGGTGGAAGGAGCTGGGCAGACCACAAAGATCGGGAAGTTCCACATGCAGGGGTGGGGGGAAGCCATCTCCCCTGCCTCCCCTCATTCAATTTGGGCGCTGAACCCTCACCTGCGAACCAAGTTTACCATGTGCACAGAGCATTGCCATGCCCTCCAGATGCCCCCCATCCCATGAAGAAGGTCATGTGAGCAGGAGACACTGGAGTGGGCAAGCCCAGAGGACAGGGAGGCCTTGAGGGCATCAGACATTTCTAAAGCTGCCCAGGAGACCCCATGTGCAGACACGATCTAGACTGTTTTAGACACAGCACTTCTCCTCCTGGATATAATCTGGTCCCTCCTTTCCCCTATCAGGAATTCACACTCAGCACTCCCTCAGTGTGCCTGACATCCCTGGGAAATAGAGGTGGGTGTCAGGTTGAGGATGATGGTGAGCTTTGGGCTCCTCATCAGGCAGCGGCTACTGGGACCCAGCCACTAGAGGTGCCAAATGTGCTGTCCAGAAGGACAATAGTTTGGTATTTCCAGTATATTTTGCATTAGCCAGTCAACCTTTCCTCACTTTCTCCTCCCCACAACCCCCGATATAATAGCCAATCTCTTCAACCTCCATTCAACAAACAATTACTTATTAAGTGCCTACTGTTTGCTGGGGTGGCAGAGACAACCCTGACATGGACCCTCCTCTGAAGGTTTATGGAGTCGTGGGTGGGTATGCGCAGTGTGCTATGGTGGGTGCACATTGTCAATGTTCTCTCAACCCTGCAAACCTCAGTGCCTGCACAACCCTCAAAGGTGGTCCATTCTTTCCTGTATGCGCCTGGTCATGGGATCCCTGAGTGCTGGTATCGTGCCTGTCTCAGCTCAGCCACGCAAAGTGAGGGAAAGACAAGCTCAGGCTCTGGCTTGCAGCAGAACGGGAAGATTTCAGGACAAGACAAACACTCTGAAACCTGCCATGAGGGAAAAGGTCAACAAATCCAAGAAGAGTTGCAGGCAAAGTCTTCAGACTTCAGAAGACTGGCTCTAACTGGTGTTTCTGAAGTGGAGGAGGGGTGTGGAGGAAGGCTTTCTGGAAGAGAACCGGAAAGCATTTGGATAAAGGCAGAGTCTGACAGTCTCTATCTTCCTGACAAGCACACTACGGCAGCGAGGCTCACCTGTAAGCTTTTCCTTATGACTGACATTTTCTACTTGGCGCAGGAGGGTGGAACTTAGACCAGTGGGTGAAAGCGTCAGCGAGGCACACCTTGGCTTCCAAGAATCACACTACTGAGGTAGCTGGACGGGTAACTGGTAGGACCAGGACCTGGGAGTTGGCTGCCGTCCAGTCTCTGATTCTGGCCACATGGTGACCTCTGTCCTAGGCTCTAGAAGTGGGGATGACTGTCAGATTTCAGCCAGGGAGTGGAGAGCAGGGTGTGTGACAAACAGACCATGAGTGCTGGGAGTGGCAGGAGAAGGTATGCAGGACCTCTAACGCCATAAGCAGTGTCCACCATGCTGGGCCTCCCTCTGACTTCCTCTTCTTGATTGCCAAGCCAGGCTCCCGGCCCCTTCCACACCAGGCCAGCTCAGAGCCACTGCACACACAAAGGGGGAGATCTTTCTGGAACACGCCTCTGACCACCTTTGTTCCTCTGTTTAAGATCCCTCCGTGGCTCCTGTCAGCATGGAAGACAAAGTCCCATCTTCTCACCCCTCTGTTCCCTTTGAGGCTCTTGTCAGCTCTGCTTTTGACACTGCAATTTCCTGACCTGCTCCTCCCCGTGTGGTTTCTGCTTCATATCCCCCAGATGTTTGCTTCCCCTCCAAGCCATGGCCTTCAGTTTCTCCATAACCAGATCGTACCTTGCTCCCTCTTGAGGGAGCTCTGCTCAGGCTAATCTCACTTAGAGCTCCTCTATGAGCCCTCTTAGTACTTCCCAGGCTAGGCCCACTGCTTAACGTCTACCACGTTATGCTCACTTGGTCCCTTCCCAGGTAATTCCATTCAGTTTGTCGCAGGCTAGCTCCTTACACAGGTTTCAGCCCAACTTAACCAAGCCTTGCCCACTTTCCTGGACTTAGGAATCCTTTGGTTTCAGGTAACAAAAAACTAACTCAAATTGAATTTGAACAATAAAGAGGATTTATTTGCTCCCATAATTCAAAGATTTGGAGGCATTCAACCCATGTCCACAACACCCACTTACCCGCTTCTAGGCTAGCCCTATTCACTTACTAGGGGAATCCTAAATGGCCTTGCCAGGAGCCGTGGCTCTTTCGTCGGGTGGGAGCTCCTTGAGGCTCTCCGCCAAACACTGCCTTCATTACCCTGCCGGGCTGAGACCACGCTGATAAACAAATTCACCGTAAAGCATGGACGT
>NW_025797922.1:0-1350 GCF_021613505.1 Equus quagga | reverse complement strand
CACTGACCTTCCCGGAGAGGCCTCCTGCAGCCTGTGGGGACATTTCCTCTCGCACCCACCAGCTCCTGACTACCTGGGCAGAGAGAGCTGGCAGAAAGAAGAGGGCGACAGAGGAACAGGGAGGAGCCCTGGGGAGGACGTGGGACTCATGAAATGTCCCCCAGACAACACCCTTGCTGTGCCCCCAACCCAGCCTGATGCAGGGCCTTTGTCAGTGACTGAGGGACTCGGGATAGCCTGCTTCAGCACCTGCTAGGATCCCTGCTGAAATGCATGGGGCGTGTTGGCCAGTTCCCAATGACTGTCTGTGGGATGGGCCTTCCCAGGGCTCAGGGGAGCCTCGGGAAGGGGGCTCTCAGGTTTCAGGGAGCTGGTCCCCTCCGGGTCTCCCAGATGTTGGCTCCTTTCCATTGGTCTCCATCCCTGTGCCCTGGCCAGGCGAGGGGCTTTCTGGGACTGGCCTTAGGGTCTGCAGGGCTCAGGAGGGTGAGCGAGTTTTAGCTGGCATTGTTCCGTGAGGGCGGCCCAGCCCAGGTGAGCACGGGGTCAAGGGTCACGGGAGCAGGCTGTGGCTCTCCTAAGGTGGGGCAATCCAGGCCCATGGGAAGTAGTCAGAGCTGGGGCCCGGGGTCCCCAGGCAGGGGCCCTGGTCCTGGGAAGTGGCGGACAACAGGCCTCACTGCCCTGGAGGCCTGTGCGCTGGTTGCAGGGTGACCTGGGTGGCTGGCTCTGCCTGCAACAGGTGAATGGAGTCCTGTCTCCTGGAAATGCTCACAGCCTGATGTCCCCCGTGACATCACTCGGCCTCACCCCAGGATTCTCCAGCAAGGGCCGCCTCCAGAAACCAAGGGGGAGGACAAGATTGGTTGGATGTTTGGGGAGAGCCATTTTCACAAACCCAAAGGAGTTTGCTTGTTTTTCACATGGAGCCCGCCCTCCTGTGGTGCAGCATGCTGCTCATTTGTCCTCAAACTCTCCAACCAGCACTTGCTGAGTGGCCAGTGCTTGACAGGTGTTAGTGACCAGACGTCATGTGTCTGCACCCTAGGAGCTGCCAGACATGAAGCCAACTCTGTTTTCTCTTCCCAGGAGCCAGAAGATAAGATATGCTGTGTACGAACATGCCCCACAGTGTTTGTACCTTGCGGGTGCCAATCAAGTGGGATATATCGGATGGAGGTGATTAGGGCTCCTGGGGGGGGGTGGGCTGTGACCCCCAGGCTGGGGTGGGAGGAGAGGGGCCGCTGGTTCATGCTGCACAGGCCTGGCCTCGAAGGCACAGCTTGGCTGGAGATGAGTTTTATGGGCTTGGACTTTGATCACTTGGTACCAGAGAAAAACCCACAGCCT
>NW_025797921.1:0-1684 GCF_021613505.1 Equus quagga | reverse complement strand
GGCTCCCCGTGGGCCTGGGCTTCGCCTCCCTCCAGTGCCCGTTTGCGTGCACGGCCCTCTCTTCTCGCTTCCCTCTCTGCCTCTCCAAGAGCAGAGCCCTGGTCGGGGCAGGGCTGTGCAGCATGTAATCCACGGGGGCAGCGCACTTTCCCATGGTCGTGCAGACCAGGAGCAGAGCTCCCATGTCTTAAGCCCCCACGTGGACCTGGCCTGACCCAGACCTCAGTGAATGCTCTCAGCCTCACAAGTACCCGCCCAGGGTCTCGTGACAGAGGTGGACAGAGGCTCAGAGAGACTGAGTCGCCTTGCCCAGGGTTGCAGAGCCGGACATTGGGGGGAGAAGTGATGGGAGCTGGACCCGGAGCTCCCACCCCTGCTCTTGCACCCCCACCTCCATGGGCTCAGCAGCCCCTCCTCACCCATCGGGGTCTCTCTAGCCCTCTGTGGTCTTCATAACACCCCTGTACTGTCAGCCGAGGCATGCAGTGAGGCGGGTTTGTTCACAGCACGGAAGGTTCTGGAAGACCTTGACAGGGCTCTGGGGAAGAGACTCTCAGCAGAGCCACTGATGGTGTCTGTGGTGCAGGGCTCCACAGTGGTTCTCTGGGGACCAGCCCAGCCTCCTAGTCTTGCTGTGGTCCCTCACGGTGGGGCAATGTGAGGAGAAGTGGGAGCTGGCAGATGAGTACCTCTGGTGTGGGAAGCCAGAAGGTGGGCGCATGGGAAGAGGCCACCCAGAGCCACCCCAGCCCTCTGCCACGTGTTCTTTCTGCAGGGTGAGACACGAGATATGCTGCCGGATGCTGTGCCAGATGACCTGCCAGATGCTGTGCCAGATTCGCAGCCAGATGCTGAGCCGGATACACTGCCAGATGCTGAGCCAGATACGCTGCCAGATCCCTCACCGGATCAACCACCATATCACCCGCCGCCTCCCCCACATTTTATCCCAAATTTCAACCCTCTCTACTTGGTTGCCCTCATCCCGGCCCTGCTCATGTTCCCTGTGCTGATCTGGTGCATCTGGCGGCTGTGCTACAAGAAGGTAAGTGACCTCTGCCATACAGCCCTGGGGCCTAGGCCCACGCGACCCCCGAAGGGACCGAGACGCCTACCTGCCCCATGATCCTGCCTGTGGGCAGGTTCCCATCAGCTCCGGGGTCATCATATAAGCAGCAGAGGCACAGACTCTGTCCTCCATTCTTGGGCACAGACACAGCTGGGCTGGCTTCTCAGGAGCCTCCTGGCTCATGGTCACCTCAGGGAGGTGGCCTTCCAGCTGCCCTGGGCCTGGGGAGTGGTGACCCCAGGCCCCGGAGACTCAGGTGGACTGGAGGCCAGGAGTGGCCTCAGCTGTTAGGAAAGAAGAGGGGTCTGCAGGGGGCACAGTTGGCCCCAAAGGGAGACTGATGCTGGCAGGGGGATTCAGAACCTTCGATGGGCAAGAGGGATGTTGCTCATCTCTAGTGCGTTCCGTCAGTCGTTCCTCAGTCATTACTAAGCACCAGGATGTGCTGGGCCCCATGCTGGGCGCCAAGGGACAGAAGTGAAGCGGCCTCTCTCCTTGCCCACAGGATCTCACAGCCTAGAATCTGGTCCGGTTTGGTGCCTGGGGGTATTGAGGGTAAAATGTCAACCTTCATAGGGTGTGACAAGTGCCCTGTGTAGCCAGAGCAAGCGGGAA
>NW_025797920.1:0-1211 GCF_021613505.1 Equus quagga | reverse complement strand
CATGCCTCAGGGCCTTGGCACATGCCCTCCCACAGCCCAGAACACTCTTCCCTGGATGTCTCCCTGGCTTTCCCCTCATCTGGTTTCAGCTCCAGGATCACCTCCTCAGAGAGCCCTTATTTTTAATGGAAACTTTCAATAATATACAAAAGGAGCATAAGTTGTTTTATGAACTTTTAGCAGCCTCCGCCTACTTTCAGTAGTTGTCAACTCTGGCCAATCTGGGTTTGTTGATACGCGCACCACTGGTTATTTTGAAGCAAATCGCAGACATGGCATCATTTCATGTGTAAATTTCCAGTTTCTCTAAAATAGAAATTGCATCTCTGAGAGGCAGGACAGGTCCCCTGTCCCTGAACAGCTGTCCTTCCCCTCCGTTCTCTGCCCCTTCCCTTGTCTAGGGACGTCACAGTACTCTTCACTCTGGCGTTCATTTGCTCACTGTGAGTTATTTCATTGTGTGTGTCCCTCTCCAGTCCCTCAGATGTGAGGCCCTAGAGAGCAGGGACCCTGCCGGCCTGTTCCCATTACACCCCAGAGCACTGCCCCGCGCCTGGTGCAGGGTGGGAGTGCGGAGATGTCGTTGGACAGAAGGAGGCAAAGAGGAGCTGACGTCTGCCCAAGTGTTGGCCCTGCTTGCCAGGGGCAGGGAGAGGGGGAGAGCGGGGTGGATGGACGGGTCCACTGACATTGTCATGTGGTTTTCTTTTAGATAAAAAAGCCACCTCTGTGGAAGATACCACCATAATATGCCCAGAAGTAAAGATAGAGAAGCCAGGCCAGTAAGTGCCCAGCTTGGGGGCCAGTTGGGCAATTTTTCCCACTGTGAAGTGTCCAGACTGTGTGATGCTACCGCTGCTGAGACAGAAGATACTGAGATAGCTACTCTGCTATCTGCCAGAAGGCTCAGGGCATCCACCACACCTGCCCTTGAGGTGCTCAGGGACCCACCGTGGCCCAAACTCTGCTGAGGTGGCAGGATGTGGGCCATGATGGCCCCATGGAGGGTACCGTTGCTCCAGGCAGCCTTTCAGAGTTAAGACAGAAGAGTCAGGATAGTGACACCAAGCAGCCCTCTCTGGTCACTTAGCCCAAGGCCACAAGGGCATCTGACCCCATGCAGGGCTCCTCATGACCTGTTCAGGCTTCATGACAGAGCTTGATCTCAGAGTGCTTCTGGTGAGCTCTCCTTACACATGCGGTCTGCTCTC
>NW_025797919.1:0-1350 GCF_021613505.1 Equus quagga | reverse complement strand
AGGCTGTGGGTTTTTCTCTGGTACCAAGTGATCAAAGTCCAAGCCCATAAAACTCATCTCCAGCCAAGCTGTGCCTTCGAGGCCAGGCCTGTGCAGCATGAACCAGCGGCCCCTCTCCTCCCACCCCAGCCTGGGGGTCACAGCCCACCCCCCCCCAGGAGCCCTAATCACCTCCATCCGATATATCCCACTTGATTGGCACCCGCAAGGTACAAACACTGTGGGGCATGTTCGTACACAGCATATCTTATCTTCTGGCTCCTGGGAAGAGAAAACAGAGTTGGCTTCATGTCTGGCAGCTCCTAGGGTGCAGACACATGACGTCTGGTCACTAACACCTGTCAAGCACTGGCCACTCAGCAAGTGCTGGTTGGAGAGTTTGAGGACAAATGAGCAGCATGCTGCACCACAGGAGGGCGGGCTCCATGTGAAAAACAAGCAAACTCCTTTGGGTTTGTGAAAATGGCTCTCCCCAAACATCCAACCAATCTTGTCCTCCCCCTTGGTTTCTGGAGGCGGCCCTTGCTGGAGAATCCTGGGGTGAGGCCGAGTGATGTCACGGGGGACATCAGGCTGTGAGCATTTCCAGGAGACAGGACTCCATTCACCTGTTGCAGGCAGAGCCAGCCACCCAGGTCACCCTGCAACCAGCGCACAGGCCTCCAGGGCAGTGAGGCCTGTTGTCCGCCACTTCCCAGGACCAGGGCCCCTGCCTGGGGACCCCGGGCCCCAGCTCTGACTACTTCCCATGGGCCTGGATTGCCCCACCTTAGGAGAGCCACAGCCTGCTCCCGTGACCCTTGACCCCGTGCTCACCTGGGCTGGGCCGCCCTCACGGAACAATGCCAGCTAAAACTCGCTCACCCTCCTGAGCCCTGCAGACCCTAAGGCCAGTCCCAGAAAGCCCCTCGCCTGGCCAGGGCACAGGGATGGAGACCAATGGAAAGGAGCCAACATCTGGGAGACCCGGAGGGGACCAGCTCCCTGAAACCTGAGAGCCCCCTTCCCGAGGCTCCCCTGAGCCCTGGGAAGGCCCATCCCACAGACAGTCATTGGGAACTGGCCAACACGCCCCATGCATTTCAGCAGGGATCCTAGCAGGTGCTGAAGCAGGCTATCCCGAGTCCCTCAGTCACTGACAAAGGCCCTGCATCAGGCTGGGTTGGGGGCACAGCAAGGGTGTTGTCTGGGGGACATTTCATGAGTCCCACGTCCTCCCCAGGGCTCCTCCCTGTTCCTCTGTCGCCCTCTTCTTTCTGCCAGCTCTCTCTGCCCAGGTAGTCAGGAGCTGGTGGGTGCGAGAGGAAATGTCCCCACAGGCTGCAGGAGGCCTCTCCGGGAAGGTCAGTG
>NW_025797918.1:0-1211 GCF_021613505.1 Equus quagga | reverse complement strand
GAGAGCAGACCGCATGTGTAAGGAGAGCTCACCAGAAGCACTCTGAGATCAAGCTCTGTCATGAAGCCTGAACAGGTCATGAGGAGCCCTGCATGGGGTCAGATGCCCTTGTGGCCTTGGGCTAAGTGACCAGAGAGGGCTGCTTGGTGTCACTATCCTGACTCTTCTGTCTTAACTCTGAAAGGCTGCCTGGAGCAACGGTACCCTCCATGGGGCCATCATGGCCCACATCCTGCCACCTCAGCAGAGTTTGGGCCACGGTGGGTCCCTGAGCACCTCAAGGGCAGGTGTGGTGGATGCCCTGAGCCTTCTGGCAGATAGCAGAGTAGCTATCTCAGTATCTTCTGTCTCAGCAGCGGTAGCATCACACAGTCTGGACACTTCACAGTGGGAAAAATTGCCCAACTGGCCCCCAAGCTGGGCACTTACTGGCCTGGCTTCTCTATCTTTACTTCTGGGCATATTATGGTGGTATCTTCCACAGAGGTGGCTTTTTTATCTAAAAGAAAACCACATGACAATGTCAGTGGACCCGTCCATCCACCCCGCTCTCCCCCTCTCCCTGCCCCTGGCAAGCAGGGCCAACACTTGGGCAGACGTCAGCTCCTCTTTGCCTCCTTCTGTCCAACGACATCTCCGCACTCCCACCCTGCACCAGGCGCGGGGCAGTGCTCTGGGGTGTAATGGGAACAGGCCGGCAGGGTCCCTGCTCTCTAGGGCCTCACATCTGAGGGACTGGAGAGGGACACACACAATGAAATAACTCACAGTGAGCAAATGAACGCCAGAGTGAAGAGTACTGTGACGTCCCTAGACAAGGGAAGGGGCAGAGAACGGAGGGGAAGGACAGCTGTTCAGGGACAGGGGACCTGTCCTGCCTCTCAGAGATGCAATTTCTATTTTAGAGAAACTGGAAATTTACACATGAAATGATGCCATGTCTGCGATTTGCTTCAAAATAACCAGTGGTGCGCGTATCAACAAACCCAGATTGGCCAGAGTTGACAACTACTGAAAGTAGGCGGAGGCTGCTAAAAGTTCATAAAACAACTTATGCTCCTTTTGTATATTATTGAAAGTTTCCATTAAAAATAAGGGCTCTCTGAGGAGGTGATCCTGGAGCTGAAACCAGATGAGGGGAAAGCCAGGGAGACATCCAGGGAAGAGTGTTCTGGGCTGTGGGAGGGCATGTGCCAAGGCCCTGAGGCATG
>NW_025797917.1:0-1684 GCF_021613505.1 Equus quagga | reverse complement strand
TTCCCGCTTGCTCTGGCTACACAGGGCACTTGTCACACCCTATGAAGGTTGACATTTTACCCTCAATACCCCCAGGCACCAAACCGGACCAGATTCTAGGCTGTGAGATCCTGTGGGCAAGGAGAGAGGCCGCTTCACTTCTGTCCCTTGGCGCCCAGCATGGGGCCCAGCACATCCTGGTGCTTAGTAATGACTGAGGAACGACTGACGGAACGCACTAGAGATGAGCAACATCCCTCTTGCCCATCGAAGGTTCTGAATCCCCCTGCCAGCATCAGTCTCCCTTTGGGGCCAACTGTGCCCCCTGCAGACCCCTCTTCTTTCCTAACAGCTGAGGCCACTCCTGGCCTCCAGTCCACCTGAGTCTCCGGGGCCTGGGGTCACCACTCCCCAGGCCCAGGGCAGCTGGAAGGCCACCTCCCTGAGGTGACCATGAGCCAGGAGGCTCCTGAGAAGCCAGCCCAGCTGTGTCTGTGCCCAAGAATGGAGGACAGAGTCTGTGCCTCTGCTGCTTATATGATGACCCCGGAGCTGATGGGAACCTGCCCACAGGCAGGATCATGGGGCAGGTAGGCGTCTCGGTCCCTTCGGGGGTCGCGTGGGCCTAGGCCCCAGGGCTGTATGGCAGAGGTCACTTACCTTCTTGTAGCACAGCCGCCAGATGCACCAGATCAGCACAGGGAACATGAGCAGGGCCGGGATGAGGGCAACCAAGTAGAGAGGGTTGAAATTTGGGATAAAATGTGGGGGAGGCGGCGGGTGATATGGTGGTTGATCCGGTGAGGGATCTGGCAGCGTATCTGGCTCAGCATCTGGCAGTGTATCCGGCTCAGCATCTGGCTGCGAATCTGGCACAGCATCTGGCAGGTCATCTGGCACAGCATCCGGCAGCATATCTCGTGTCTCACCCTGCAGAAAGAACACGTGGCAGAGGGCTGGGGTGGCTCTGGGTGGCCTCTTCCCATGCGCCCACCTTCTGGCTTCCCACACCAGAGGTACTCATCTGCCAGCTCCCACTTCTCCTCACATTGCCCCACCGTGAGGGACCACAGCAAGACTAGGAGGCTGGGCTGGTCCCCAGAGAACCACTGTGGAGCCCTGCACCACAGACACCATCAGTGGCTCTGCTGAGAGTCTCTTCCCCAGAGCCCTGTCAAGGTCTTCCAGAACCTTCCGTGCTGTGAACAAACCCGCCTCACTGCATGCCTCGGCTGACAGTACAGGGGTGTTATGAAGACCACAGAGGGCTAGAGAGACCCCGATGGGTGAGGAGGGGCTGCTGAGCCCATGGAGGTGGGGGTGCAAGAGCAGGGGTGGGAGCTCCGGGTCCAGCTCCCATCACTTCTCCCCCCAATGTCCGGCTCTGCAACCCTGGGCAAGGCGACTCAGTCTCTCTGAGCCTCTGTCCACCTCTGTCACGAGACCCTGGGCGGGTACTTGTGAGGCTGAGAGCATTCACTGAGGTCTGGGTCAGGCCAGGTCCACGTGGGGGCTTAAGACATGGGAGCTCTGCTCCTGGTCTGCACGACCATGGGAAAGTGCGCTGCCCCCGTGGATTACATGCTGCACAGCCCTGCCCCGACCAGGGCTCTGCTCTTGGAGAGGCAGAGAGGGAAGCGAGAAGAGAGGGCCGTGCACGCAAACGGGCACTGGAGGGAGGCGAAGCCCAGGCCCACGGGGAGCC
>NW_025797916.1:0-1777 GCF_021613505.1 Equus quagga | reverse complement strand
CAGGGGCAGGGAGAGGGGAGAGCGGGGTGGATGGACGGGTCCACTGAAATCATTCTCCTGTGATCTTCTCTTAGATAAGAATGCCACCTCTGTGCAACGAGGCTCGGTAGTTTGCCCTGGACACGTATTTAAGCGTGGTGGACAGTAAGTGTCTGGGTCAGGGGCCACATGGTCCATTTTTGCCACCATGAGGTGTCCAGAATGTAGGATGCCACCTCTGCTGGGACAGCACATGTCTTCCTCTGGGAGAATTGAGGTTATCCCCAGCACCTGCCCTCGGTGGTGGTCCCCTGAGGTGCTCAGTGATCTGCTGTGGCCCCGGATCTGTTGACAGCAGGCTGCAGGAGCTGGTGTCCCCTGGGAGGGTATCTTTGCTCCAGGCAGCCTTTCAAGGCTGAACCAACATACCCTGTACATTCAGAAGAGCCAGGATGGTGACTGTATGATCCTCCCTGGTCATTTAGCCCATGGCCGAAAGGGCCTCTGGCCCCGTACAAGGCTCCTCACTGTCTGGTCAGCCTTCAGTGCAGAGCTTGACCTTATAGTGTTTGGGGTGAAGTCTCCTTACCGTGCTGTCTACTCTCTGGTGGCCCTACGGCCTGATATTCATGGTCATTGCAATGCGGACACCTGTGGGCTGTGGTGTGAGCCAAGGGCAGGGAGAAGTGGAGAGATGGATGGGTTCCTGTCCACGTATCAGTGCCATCCGAGCTGGTGGTCACAATCTGCCCTTTCTGTACTTTAGGGAGGTCAGCATTCAAAGCAGCCAGGACAATGGCACTTTCTACGAGAGACCAATGACACTCGTCAGCATCACTTGTGTGAGTGTCAGGGTGGGGCCGCACCCTCCGTCCCGGGCTGTCCAGAACCCCCGCACTGGAGGGAGAGACACCCTGGGGAGGCAGGAGAGGGCAACAACGATCCCAGGCAGGCCCACCAAGTAGCTTGTGCAGACAGGCATCTGGGGCAGCATCCCACAGGCAGCCTGGGCCCTTAGCCCTTCCTTGGGGACACATTCCACCCTCATGTGTGGCAAGGGCCCTGGGGGTGCTTCTATAAGAGTACTAGGGGGGCAGCCAGCCGGCCAGGCCTTGCAGAACCTCTGCTCTTTGTGAACCAAGTGTCATGAAGGCGTGTGGAAGGGACCAATTAGAGCTCGACTCCAACTCCAGAGATGGTGCTAAGGCTCTACCAACCCTGTCTCCCACCGGCTACCTCCCTGGCCTGGGGCTAGTGGTGGGACATCAGGGCTGCATCCTGGCTTCCAGCTGGGGCAAGCAGGAGATGCTGAAGGATGTGTGCTAGGAGCCAGGTCCAGGACCTCTGGGGCTCCCGGGCCCTCCAAATCGGGGTCCCAGGCACAAGGGATCTGGAGGGTGGCACCTGTGGCCGTGCACAGCAGGGTGTGTTTCCCCTGCATTCGTGCCCAAGCAGCTGGCACAGCTCTGAACCCACTCAGGACCATCACAGCCCTGCCCCACGTGGCTGGAGGAGCAGCCGCCATCATTTGGCTGATGTCTTTAGCCTGCCTCCTGCCTCTCCTCCTCTCTCCTGCTCCTCAGGGCCCCCTGTGCTAACACTCTCACCCCTGCAGGGAGGGTCTCTCCTCTTTTGGTGGGGAAGAAGTCAGGGCTGTGGGGTGGGCCCGGGCTCAGCTCAGGGAGAGGCACCTGGGAAGGGGGGCTGCTCCCAGGAACCCACTTCTCCGAGCTTCTCATCATCCAGGCACCTTAGCCAGGGGCAGCAGGCTTGGGTGACAGAGAGTCAGGCTGGAGGG
>NW_025797915.1:0-1777 GCF_021613505.1 Equus quagga | reverse complement strand
CCCTCCAGCCTGACTCTCTGTCACCCAAGCCTGCTGCCCCTGGCTAAGGTGCCTGGATGATGAGAAGCTCGGAGAAGTGGGTTCCTGGGAGCAGCCCCCCTTCCCAGGTGCCTCTCCCTGAGCTGAGCCCGGGCCCACCCCACAGCCCTGACTTCTTCCCCACCAAAAGAGGAGAGACCCTCCCTGCAGGGGTGAGAGTGTTAGCACAGGGGGCCCTGAGGAGCAGGAGAGAGGAGGAGAGGCAGGAGGCAGGCTAAAGACATCAGCCAAATGATGGCGGCTGCTCCTCCAGCCACGTGGGGCAGGGCTGTGATGGTCCTGAGTGGGTTCAGAGCTGTGCCAGCTGCTTGGGCACGAATGCAGGGGAAACACACCCTGCTGTGCACGGCCACAGGTGCCACCCTCCAGATCCCTTGTGCCTGGGACCCCGATTTGGAGGGCCCGGGAGCCCCAGAGGTCCTGGACCTGGCTCCTAGCACACATCCTTCAGCATCTCCTGCTTGCCCCAGCTGGAAGCCAGGATGCAGCCCTGATGTCCCACCACTAGCCCCAGGCCAGGGAGGTAGCCGGTGGGAGACAGGGTTGGTAGAGCCTTAGCACCATCTCTGGAGTTGGAGTCGAGCTCTAATTGGTCCCTTCCACACGCCTTCATGACACTTGGTTCACAAAGAGCAGAGGTTCTGCAAGGCCTGGCCGGCTGGCTGCCCCCCTAGTACTCTTATAGAAGCACCCCCAGGGCCCTTGCCACACATGAGGGTGGAATGTGTCCCCAAGGAAGGG
The DNA here is from genome assembly GCF_021613505.1 of Equus quagga. Taxonomy (NCBI): domain Eukaryota; kingdom Metazoa; phylum Chordata; class Mammalia; order Perissodactyla; family Equidae; genus Equus; species Equus quagga. The sequence goes on along the minus strand of NW_025797915.1, from coordinate 997 downwards.
CTAAGGGCCCAGGCTGCCTGTGGGATGCTGCCCCAGATGCCTGTCTGCACAAGCTACTTGGTGGGCCTGCCTGGGATCGTTGTTGCCCTCTCCTGCCTCCCCAGGGTGTCTCTCCCTCCAGTGCGGGGGTTCTGGACAGCCCGGGACGGAGGGTGCGGCCCCACCCTGACACTCACACAAGTGATGCTGACGAGTGTCATTGGTCTCTCGTAGAAAGTGCCATTGTCCTGGCTGCTTTGAATGCTGACCTCCCTAAAGTACAGAAAGGGCAGATTGTGACCACCAGCTCGGATGGCACTGATACGTGGACAGGAACCCATCCATCTCTCCACTTCTCCCTGCCCTTGGCTCACACCACAGCCCACAGGTGTCCGCATTGCAATGACCATGAATATCAGGCCGTAGGGCCACCAGAGAGTAGACAGCACGGTAAGGAGACTTCACCCCAAACACTATAAGGTCAAGCTCTGCACTGAAGGCTGACCAGACAGTGAGGAGCCTTGTACGGGGCCAGAGGCCCTTTCGGCCATGGGCTAAATGACCAGGGAGGATCATACAGTCACCATCCTGGCTCTTCTGAATGTACAGGGTATGTTGGTTCAGCCTTGAAAGGCTGCCTGGAGCAAAGATACCCTCCCAGGGGACACCAGCTCCTGCAGCCTGCTGTCAACAGATCCGGGGCCACAGCAGATCACTGAGCACCTCAGGGGACCACCACCGAGGGCAGGTGCTGGGGATAACCTCAATTCTCCCAGAGGAAGACATGTGCTGTCCCAGCAGAGGTGGCATCCTACATTCTGGACACCTCATGGTGGCAAAAATGGACCATGTGGCCCCTGACCCAGACACTTACTGTCCACCACGCTTAAATACGTGTCCAGGGCAAACTACCGAGCCTCGTTGCACAGAGGTGGCATTCTTATCTAAGAGAAGATCACAGGAGAATGATTTCAGTGGACCCGTCCATCCACCCCGCTCTCCCCTCTCCCTGCCCCTG
>NW_025797914.1:0-1001 GCF_021613505.1 Equus quagga | reverse complement strand
TGCTCTCCGCTGATCAAATGCCTGATGTTCAAAGTCATTACAGTGACTCCTGTGGGCTACAGTTTGAGCCAAGTGCAAGAACTGTGTCTGTCTGGGCTGCTTGTCACTGTCTGCCCTTTCTGTGCTTCAGGGAAATCACCACTGAAGTTAGCCTGAACAATGCCATCAGTTTCATCAACAATGATGTTAGAATCAGCAGCAAGGACTGTGTGAGTGCCAGGGTAAGTCTGCAGCCTCCCTCCCGGGCTGTCCAGAACCCCCGCACTGGTGGGGAGAGACCCTGGGGAGGCAGGAGAGGGCAACAATGATTCCAGGCAGGCCCAGCAAGTATCTTGTGCAGACATGCACCTGGGGCAGCATCCCACAGCCAGCCCAGGCCCTTAGCCCTTCCTTGGCAACTCCTCTCACCCTCACGTGTGAGAAGGGCCCTGGGGGTGTTTCTACAAGAGCACCAAGCGGGCAGCCAGCTTGCCAGGCCTTGCAGAATCTCTGCTCTCTGTGAACCAAGTGTCACTGACGCCTTGTGGAAGGGACCAATTGGAACTCAAAGCTGACTCTAGAGACGCTGCTGAGGGTCTACCCACCCTTTCTCCCACCTGCCACCTCCCTGGCCTGGCCTAGCAGTGGGACACGTCGGGGCTCCATCATGGATTCCAGCTGGGGTGATGGGGAGAGACTGGAGGGTGTGTGCTAGGAGCCAGGTCCAGGACCTCTGGGGTTCCCGAGCCCTCCAAATCGGGGTCCCAGGCACAGGGGATCTGGAGGGTGGCACCCGCTGTGGCCGTGCACAACAGGTATGTTTCCCCTGCATTGGTGCCCAAGCTGCTGGCACAGCTCTGAACCCACTCAGGACCATCACAGCCCTGCCCCAAGAGTTTGGGGGAGCAGCAGCCGTCATTTGGCTGATGTCTTCAGCCTCCCTCCTGCCTCTCCTCCTCTCTCCTGCTCCTCAGGGCCCCCTGTGCTAACACTCTCACCCCTGCAGGGAGGGTCTCTCCTCT
>NW_025797913.1:0-1001 GCF_021613505.1 Equus quagga | reverse complement strand
AGAGGAGAGACCCTCCCTGCAGGGGTGAGAGTGTTAGCACAGGGGGCCCTGAGGAGCAGGAGAGAGGAGGAGAGGCAGGAGGGAGGCTGAAGACATCAGCCAAATGACGGCTGCTGCTCCCCCAAACTCTTGGGGCAGGGCTGTGATGGTCCTGAGTGGGTTCAGAGCTGTGCCAGCAGCTTGGGCACCAATGCAGGGGAAACATACCTGTTGTGCACGGCCACAGCGGGTGCCACCCTCCAGATCCCCTGTGCCTGGGACCCCGATTTGGAGGGCTCGGGAACCCCAGAGGTCCTGGACCTGGCTCCTAGCACACACCCTCCAGTCTCTCCCCATCACCCCAGCTGGAATCCATGATGGAGCCCCGACGTGTCCCACTGCTAGGCCAGGCCAGGGAGGTGGCAGGTGGGAGAAAGGGTGGGTAGACCCTCAGCAGCGTCTCTAGAGTCAGCTTTGAGTTCCAATTGGTCCCTTCCACAAGGCGTCAGTGACACTTGGTTCACAGAGAGCAGAGATTCTGCAAGGCCTGGCAAGCTGGCTGCCCGCTTGGTGCTCTTGTAGAAACACCCCCAGGGCCCTTCTCACACGTGAGGGTGAGAGGAGTTGCCAAGGAAGGGCTAAGGGCCTGGGCTGGCTGTGGGATGCTGCCCCAGGTGCATGTCTGCACAAGATACTTGCTGGGCCTGCCTGGAATCATTGTTGCCCTCTCCTGCCTCCCCAGGGTCTCTCCCCACCAGTGCGGGGGTTCTGGACAGCCCGGGAGGGAGGCTGCAGACTTACCCTGGCACTCACACAGTCCTTGCTGCTGATTCTAACATCATTGTTGATGAAACTGATGGCATTGTTCAGGCTAACTTCAGTGGTGATTTCCCTGAAGCACAGAAAGGGCAGACAGTGACAAGCAGCCCAGACAGACACAGTTCTTGCACTTGGCTCAAACTGTAGCCCACAGGAGTCACTGTAATGACTTTGAACATCAGGCATTTGATCAGCGGAGAGCA
>NW_025797912.1:0-1148 GCF_021613505.1 Equus quagga | reverse complement strand
CCACGACAGCCGCCCTGCACAGGCGCGTGCAGGAGGAGCTCAGGAGCAGCCGCAGCTCCCTGTGGGCCTGGGCTTCGCCTCCCTCCAGTGCCCGTTTGCGTGCACGGCCCTCTCTTCCCGCTTCCCTCTCTGCCTCTCCAAGAGCAGAGCCCTGGTCGGGGCAGGGCTGTGCAGCGTGCGATCCACGGGGGCAGCGCACTTTCCCGTGGTCGTGCAGACCAGGAGCAGAGCTCCCGTGTCTTAGGCCCCCACGTGGACCTCGCCTGACCTGGACCTCAGTGAATGCTCTCAGCCTCACCACTGCCTGCCCAGGGCCTCGTTACGGAGGTGGACAGAGGCTCAGAGAGACTGAGTCGCCTTGCCCAGGATTGCAGAGCCAGACAGTGGGGGGAGAGGCGATGGGAGCTGGACCCAGGGCTCCTGCCCCTGCTCTAGCACCCCCACCTCCATGGGCTCAGCAGACCCTCCTCACCCCTCAGGGTCTCTCTAGCCCTCTGTGGTCTTCACAACACCCTCATACTGTCAGCAGAGGCGTGCAGTGAGGCAGGGTTTGGTCACAGCATGGAAGGTTCCAGTAGACCTTGACAGGGCTCTGGGGCACAGACTCTCAGCAGAGCCACTGGTGGGGTCTGGCCCAAGGCTCCACAGTGGCTCTGTGTGTACCGGCCAGGCCTCCTAGTCCTGCTGTGGTCCCTCAGGGAGGGACAACCCGAGGAGAAGTGGGAGCTGGCAGATGAGTATTTCTGGTGTGGGAAGCCAGGTGGTGGGCGCGTGGGAAGAAGCCACTAAGACCCACCCCAGGCCACTACCATGTGTGCTTTCTGTAGCCAGATGCCACGACAGTACCAAAGGAAACCTCAATACCCACGACTGTCACACAGAAGACCACAGTGCTCACCACTGTCACACAGAAGAAAACCACAGTGACCACGACTGTAACACAGGAGGCCCCCGTGCCCACGGTTGTCACACAGAAAGAGACCCCGGTGCCCACGACTGTCACACAGAAAGAGACCCCGGTGCCCACGACTGTCACACAGAAGGCGTCCCCGGTGCCCACGACTGTCACACAGAAGGCGACCCCGGTGCCCACGGTTGTCACGCAAAAGGAGACCCCGGTGCCCACGGTTGTCACACAGAAGGAGACC
>NW_025797911.1:0-1148 GCF_021613505.1 Equus quagga | reverse complement strand
GGTCTCCTTCTGTGTGACAACCGTGGGCACCGGGGTCTCCTTTTGCGTGACAACCGTGGGCACCGGGGTCGCCTTCTGTGTGACAGTCGTGGGCACCGGGGACGCCTTCTGTGTGACAGTCGTGGGCACCGGGGTCTCTTTCTGTGTGACAGTCGTGGGCACCGGGGTCTCTTTCTGTGTGACAACCGTGGGCACGGGGGCCTCCTGTGTTACAGTCGTGGTCACTGTGGTTTTCTTCTGTGTGACAGTGGTGAGCACTGTGGTCTTCTGTGTGACAGTCGTGGGTATTGAGGTTTCCTTTGGTACTGTCGTGGCATCTGGCTACAGAAAGCACACATGGTAGTGGCCTGGGGTGGGTCTTAGTGGCTTCTTCCCACGCGCCCACCACCTGGCTTCCCACACCAGAAATACTCATCTGCCAGCTCCCACTTCTCCTCGGGTTGTCCCTCCCTGAGGGACCACAGCAGGACTAGGAGGCCTGGCCGGTACACACAGAGCCACTGTGGAGCCTTGGGCCAGACCCCACCAGTGGCTCTGCTGAGAGTCTGTGCCCCAGAGCCCTGTCAAGGTCTACTGGAACCTTCCATGCTGTGACCAAACCCTGCCTCACTGCACGCCTCTGCTGACAGTATGAGGGTGTTGTGAAGACCACAGAGGGCTAGAGAGACCCTGAGGGGTGAGGAGGGTCTGCTGAGCCCATGGAGGTGGGGGTGCTAGAGCAGGGGCAGGAGCCCTGGGTCCAGCTCCCATCGCCTCTCCCCCCACTGTCTGGCTCTGCAATCCTGGGCAAGGCGACTCAGTCTCTCTGAGCCTCTGTCCACCTCCGTAACGAGGCCCTGGGCAGGCAGTGGTGAGGCTGAGAGCATTCACTGAGGTCCAGGTCAGGCGAGGTCCACGTGGGGGCCTAAGACACGGGAGCTCTGCTCCTGGTCTGCACGACCACGGGAAAGTGCGCTGCCCCCGTGGATCGCACGCTGCACAGCCCTGCCCCGACCAGGGCTCTGCTCTTGGAGAGGCAGAGAGGGAAGCGGGAAGAGAGGGCCGTGCACGCAAACGGGCACTGGAGGGAGGCGAAGCCCAGGCCCACAGGGAGCTGCGGCTGCTCCTGAGCTCCTCCTGCACGCGCCTGTGCAGGGCGGCTGTCGTGG
>NW_025797910.1:1108-1258 GCF_021613505.1 Equus quagga | reverse complement strand
TGACCAAGAGTTCAACCAATCGTTTAGAGATGGGGTAGTGTCAGACATGGACTTAATTTGGTGATTCATATCAGATAGGAAGCCAGAGATATTTTGATGGTAATCAGGAATATAAACACAACATTCAGTTTTTATAATGGCACAAGTGCC
>NW_025797910.1:0-1008 GCF_021613505.1 Equus quagga | reverse complement strand
GTGCTCTTTATTTAGAGAATAGTGTGGAATAGCATGGGGACAGGACCCATGGGCAGTCAGAGCTGCTGCTGCCAGCATGGGGTTAGGATGCATGGGCCGTCAGAGCTGCCTCGTGGTGACAGGGCCCATGGGCCGGAGGAGCTGCTGCTGCTGCTGCTGCTGCTGCTGCCCGGCTACTGCTGCAAACATGGGTGGAGAGTAAGGCTAAATTTTAGGCACAGGTATGTGAGCCATCTCTTTAGAAGACAATGGAAAGAACATGTAAAAAAGTTAAAATGGCATCAGTGCAGGTGGGATCTGGCCAGTGGGTGGTCCCACAGCTTTTAGACAAGAATCAAATCGGATTAAGTAAAGGCCAGAAGCCACCACCCTAAATCAGTTACATAAGGTTGCCGAACAGTAACCAACTTAAGTTCTTGCCTTTGGCATTGTTGAAGAGCTTCCAGCGACAAGGTCATCTCCCTTCTTCCTGGCACAGAGAGGGAGGCAACCCCACAGATGGAGGTTTCTCCTACAAATGTAAGTGCCTCCCAACAAAGGGCTAGCAAATTCCACTCCTCGGAGCCTGCTTCTCGTCTGCAGTTTTAAAACTAACCAGCCTAAATTCCTCATCATAAACCCCCCCGAACCATTTGGCCCCGAAATCTTTTGGGGATCTGGACGATGGTCAGTCTTCTGTAACTACTTCCGGCTGTACAAGGTCGTAGAGCTGTCCCTAAATGGGGCCATATGTACAGGTAGGAGGTTCAGTGGACTGGAAGGTTGTGGAGTCCAAGGCCGACAAGGTGTACAGATCCTCTGGAGAGGAGACAGTCATTTGATGAGAGGTAGTCCAGGAGGCGAAACTTTGTTGGCATGCGGAAGACAAACAATGAAATAGACAACAAATTATAATAAGAAATACAAGCAAGATGATGAACCCAATGAATAAGGTTGTGATAGTATTCCAGAAACCTGGTCCTGACCAAGAGTTCAACCAATCGTTTAGAGATGGGGTAGTGTCAGACA
>NW_025797909.1:250-1258 GCF_021613505.1 Equus quagga | reverse complement strand
TGTCTGACACTACCCCATCTCTAAACGATTGGTTGAACTCTTGGTCAGGACCAGGTTTCTGGAATACTATCACAACCTTATTCATTGGGTTCATCATCTTGCTTGTATTTCTTATTATAATTTGTTGTCTATTTCATTGTTTGTCTTCCGCATGCCAACAAAGTTTCGCCTCCTGGACTACCTCTCATCAAATGACTGTCTCCTCTCCAGAGGATCTGTACACCTTGTCGGCCTTGGACTCCACAACCTTCCAGTCCACTGAACCTCCTACCTGTACATATGGCCCCATTTAGGGACAGCTCTACGACCTTGTACAGCCGGAAGTAGTTACAGAAGACTGACCATCGTCCAGATCCCCAAAAGATTTCGGGGCCAAATGGTTCGGGGGGGTTTATGATGAGGAATTTAGGCTGGTTAGTTTTAAAACTGCAGACGAGAAGCAGGCTCCGAGGAGTGGAATTTGCTAGCCCTTTGTTGGGAGGCACTTACATTTGTAGGAGAAACCTCCATCTGTGGGGTTGCCTCCCTCTCTGTGCCAGGAAGAAGGGAGATGACCTTGTCGCTGGAAGCTCTTCAACAATGCCAAAGGCAAGAACTTAAGTTGGTTACTGTTCGGCAACCTTATGTAACTGATTTAGGGTGGTGGCTTCTGGCCTTTACTTAATCCGATTTGATTCTTGTCTAAAAGCTGTGGGACCACCCACTGGCCAGATCCCACCTGCACTGATGCCATTTTAACTTTTTTACATGTTCTTTCCATTGTCTTCTAAAGAGATGGCTCACATACCTGTGCCTAAAATTTAGCCTTACTCTCCACCCATGTTTGCAGCAGTAGCCGGGCAGCAGCAGCAGCAGCAGCAGCAGCAGCTCCTCCGGCCCATGGGCCCTGTCACCACGAGGCAGCTCTGACGGCCCATGCATCCTAACCCCATGCTGGCAGCAGCAGCTCTGACTGCCCATGGGTCCTGTCCCCATGCTATTCCACACTATTCTCTAAATAAAGAGCAC
>NW_025797909.1:0-150 GCF_021613505.1 Equus quagga | reverse complement strand
GGCACTTGTGCCATTATAAAAACTGAATGTTGTGTTTATATTCCTGATTACCATCAAAATATCTCTGGCTTCCTATCTGATATGAATCACCAAATTAAGTCCATGTCTGACACTACCCCATCTCTAAACGATTGGTTGAACTCTTGGTCA
>NW_025797908.1:0-5379 GCF_021613505.1 Equus quagga | reverse complement strand
GCTGGGTTCAATAATCAATTCACAAACACGGGCTGGGGAGGCCATCAGGGCAGCAGTTTGTGTAGAAGGATGAGCAGGTTTCAGGTAATCCTGCTAACGGAATACTCAACATGAATCTATTGTGTGATGCAGCCACTAAAAGAATTTATGTAAATTAAGCTTCATAAATAGAAGTAGAGACAATGTCTGGATCACAGGAGGTAACAGTCTGTGTCAGGAAAAACCACAGTTCATGTATGGGGTTCAGTTAGGGTGTCAGACTTTAAGAAGGGCTTGGAGGAATCTGAGAAAATCCCAAGAGGCTGGATGGTGGCTGTGATGGTCTGAAAATCAATTCACATGAGGAACATCTGAAAGAATGGGAGTGCTGAGTTCTGAGAGGCACATTCCAAGTGGTGACCTTCTTTCTTTTCAAAGACTTAAGAGGCTGTTACAGAGAGTAAAAAGATGTGTTCAGTGTTTTTCCAAAGAGAAGACCCTGCACCAACGCACAGAAGGAACAGTGAGGCACATCCTGTTTGCCTAACACTGAATGCTGGTTAAAGATGTCATCGGACATGACGTGAAATAGTGAGCTTTCGTCTCTGGAGATATCCAGCAGAGAGTGGATGACCCCTGGAGGGGAGGTGAGAGAAGGGCTCTTACGTGGATGGGAGGATGGGTAAGATGCTGACCACGGGTCCAGTCCCATTCTGAGACTATACAGTCACTGAGTAAATCAACGTACTAGAATCAGTCGTGAGGGCCTAGCTGACTCTATATAATAGAATATAAAGCAGTGCGTCCCCACAGAGGGGAGACCCTGCGAAGACACAGGAGGGAGAAGACAGCCAACTACAAGCCAAGGACAGAGGCCTTGGAAGAAAGCAACCCTGCTGGAACCTTGATCTTGGTCTCCTCGGCTCCGGAACTGTGAGAAATGTCTGTTGTGTGAGCCACCCCGTCCGTGGTGCTTTGTTATGGCAGCCCTCGCAAACCAGCACAGGCCAGTCCACCTCCTCCAGCCGAAGTGGTCTGGACGAAGTGTATCCGCCTCAGCCAGAAAATACTCCTAGCTAGACAGGGTCCTGACCGGATTAATAAAAAGCCACTTGCCTCACGACTCAAGACCAACTGTGCTGATCCAGCAATTCCACTTCCGGGCATTTATCCAAAAGAAACAAAAACACTAACTCAAAAAAAATATTGCACCCCCCCATATATTGCAGCATTATTTACAATAGCCAAGACATGGGAACAACTAAGTGCCCATCGATGGATGAATGGATAAAGAAAATGTACTACACACACACACAAACACACAGACACACACACGCAATGGAATTTTATTCAGCCATAAAAAGGATGGAAATCTTACCATTTGGAGCAACATGGATGGACCATCAGGGTATTATGTTAAGTGAAATAAGTCAGACAGAGAAAGACAAATACTATATGATCTCACTTATACGTGGAATCTTAAAAAAAAAAATAAGAAAACCCTAGACTCACAGATACAGAGAACAGGCTGGTGGTCACTAGATGTTGGTGGGGGGTGCTGGGGGCAAAATGGGTGAAGGGGTCAAAAGGTACAAACTCCCAGTTATAAGATAAATAAGTCATGAGATGCAATGCACAGCATGGAGACTATAGTTAATAATACTGTATTGTATATTTGAAAGTTGCTAAGACAGTAGATCTTAAAAGTTCTCATAAGAAAAAAGTTTGCCACAATGGGTGTTGACAGATGTTAACTGGACTTGTGGTGATCATTTCACAATATATACAAATATCAAATCATTATGTTCTGCACCTGAAACTAATATAATGTTATCTGTCAATTACATCTCAATTAAAAAGAGACTTCCTGTGTGTAGGCGGCCACTGACAAGCAGCTCCCTCCACCTGAGGCAAGCCCAGCCCAGCCCAGATGAGCCTGATGAGGACCAGTGCCCAGCACCTGAATAGAAGCACTCGATGCCACCCCCCACCCAACTTATTGACTCAATTATCTCAGGCAGCCCTAACTGCCAGGTTGCTTTCTGGATCATGTGAAGAATGAATTCACTCTTGTTATTTTCCTCTTTATACTCCTTTGTATTTTTCACATTTTCTACCTGGATCTTGAACTAAGAAAAGAAGGAATAAATTTTTAAAAAGTAATCTGCTGGTGGTTACCAGAGGGGATGATGTTGAGGGGAGGGTGAAAGGTGTAAAGGGGCATGTGTGTATGGTGACATAAAAACGAGACTACTGGTGGTAAACGTGACGCGGTCTATACAGAAGCCGAAATATAATAATATACACCTGAAATCTACACAATGTTATAAGCCAATATGAGTGAATAAAACAATAAAAAAGCCAAAAATAAAAGTAATCTGAGACATTATAACAAAGCATGAGCTTTTTCTTTGAAGTGTTTTTGGATTCTGGAGAAGCCAACAGAAAAGCAGCAAGAACGAGGGGAAGCTTCAAAACAAATGATCAGATCCCTGTTTACTCAGCAGAAAAGTAAATTATAGAATAAACCATTTTTTGGACAGTCGCTTCTATACTTTCTCCATTTCTCACCTCTTCTGCTGGCTGACAGACGCTGTGGAAACGTAAGTGGAAAGACACTGTGAAAGACCGCTCCACTGAAACACTCCCTTCCGTTACAGTGACGACTGACTTACCTTCATCTCCACTGACGGGTCACCGTGCAGCAGGGTCCACTCATACTGGACGATGGCGTGGTCATCTGTGCTCTCACGGCCATCCAGAATCACCCCGTCCGCGGGCAGATGCAAAACCACATCCTGCCCGGCCTTGCTAAGTGGAGGCTCATCCTTTTCTGTCAAAGGAAATAAATAATTCTCAGGAGAGATTATTCCCTATTCTTTTCTGATTTATTAAGAGAAGTATCTTGTTGCTAGAATAGGTGTAGCCCAGCAAGTGCTGCTGAGGGAATGTATAGCGACTGAAGGTTATTTTCTCATTGGTTACGTAACAGAAAATAAAATAGCAACAGATTATGAATATGGAATTTGGCTACAACGCATGCAGAAGAGGGAGCTGTCAGCAGTGGCCAGGACAAAGTTGTGGGCACCGGAGAGAACACCGGGCCCTCCAATGTGGAGAAGGAGTTTTACTCTCTACGGTGAAATTTTCACTTAATTTATAAATGTCTTAAGTTCAAAGTCCTATTATATGAATTTATCAAAAAAAAGAATTTTTGAAACAAACTTTAAAAAGAAAAAGAAGTTCACCTCTGATACAGATTTTCTCTTTTTCTTACTCTCAAGTTTTTAAAATAAGAGTGACAAAAACTGTCCAAAGGATTGGAAATAAATTCAGTTTGGAAAGTTAAGGCAAGTCCTTGGATTCATACAAAACAAAGTCCATAGAGAAATTCTCTGGAATCTAACTTTTCATCTAGGAAAACAGAAGAGGTTTACAACTTCTAATAACAGTTTTTATAACAGAAGCTGGCACACTGAGTGTCTGACATATCCTGCAACAGCAAAACACACATGTATTGACCTCGGACCTAGAATGGTACTAAGTAATTCAAGGCTGCCCTGTGCACTGAAACGTTAATACTTGACTGACAGCTGCTTTGGTGATGACCGACGGGAGAAGCTGCGTACAGACACCACTGCCAAGAGCAGAGTTGTGAATATTTTAATTGATTTAAGCTTCTTATTAGTAAACTTATCTAAGAGTGCACACATATCTTAAAGAAACTTGGTAATATGATTGGGAAAAATTCTCTACATTCTTGTAATACATCCTTCTCGACACCCACTGTCTCTTCCCTCCTCCAGCGCAAAGCTCTGGTCCAGACGCTGGCCTGGACTTGCCCTGCCTCCGCTCACTCTGAATGATGTCGATGTCGCTAAGGAATGGTCTCTCTTCTTCCGCAGCCCAAGCTGCCTCCTGAGCAAACCTCCAAGGGCTAACCCAGACGGCCAGGGCCTGAGGTTGGGGCGGCTGCAGTCCCACCAGTTTCTCATTAACAAAGACAACAAAGGGTGTTGCTGCAGCTACAAGGACTCTTCTGGAATGTAATCTGATTGGGTCATTCCCCTGCTTAAGAAAAATCCTCCAACACGTCACCATTACCCTCTTGATGCTCAGAGACCCCCGTCCAGCCCCGGCTCTCCCCCAGCGATGCCCTCAAGGGCCAACAGCAGAGAGCGCACTGAGGGGCTCTCAGCTCTCAGAGCAGGGGCTTTCCTGAAGGAAGAGGCTGCTGCAGCCTCGGAGAGAGAAGACTTGTTTTGTGAGCACCTGGCCAGGATAAGCACACTTGACGTTGCCAAAGAGCACACATCTATTGAGAAGATGGGGCCCATTTTTACAGTCATTTAAACAACGAGGACTAGTAACTTGGATTTAAATAAGCCACATAAGTAACCCCCTGCCTGAGAAAAAATTTATTCTGCCTTTCTCCACCTCTGGAAAGATCCAGGGCTGACGTCTTTGTTCTGCTTCTTCCAGGTAAGGGGAGATGTGACAGTTGCATTAATAATAGGCCTTTTATAGAGAACTTTCCTTTGGTTCTGGAAGGTTCATTGCTTCCCACACAATGGCTTACCACTTATAATTCTGGAAAGCGTCTTATAATTCAGCAGTAATACACTAAAGTTAGCAGCAATTTGCATTAAAATTTATTTTAAAATATTTTTAAGTAGATAAACTAAAATATATCCATATAACATAAACAGCAAAAAATGCTAATAATATTTATTTTAAGCCCTCAAAGATTTAACCCCAAAGATTTAAGATGGAAAAAATCAAGGAAGCTCTGAAATAGCCCACATATTATAAAACTAATTAATCCTGCCCCTCCTGGAGGAAAAAGAATCATTGTTTTAGTCACTTACTTTTCTTTGGTGAGCTGTGTGATATGATTTCTGAACACAGTGAAATTCTCATATCCTCTAAATTGATCACTGTTGTATTTGAAATAAGACAGATACATTTCCTCTCAGTTCAAGGCCAGGCAAATGACACTGTATAATGTATTTTAAAATAAGCCAGAGCTTATCTACCCAGAAACAGGCCTTAAAAATAAACAAACGACAAGAAGAGGAAACAGGTGTCCTGTCATTTAAAAATATTTGACTTGCTGATGAAGAACAAGATAAACGTAATTCTGAAGTTTCATCATAAAAATATAATAATCCAACGTAAAGTACTACGGAAACAGATTTCTTTTGAAAACTAAACAACTTGGTGAGCTCTGCAGAGGCGAAATAAGAGTCCTCTCAATTCTGATGGAGCAAATCGAGGCGGCATCTTATACAGAGAGGAACAGTATTGTTAACTAACCGGAGTACAACACACGGCTGTGAACGGAGCCTTCACCACAAGGAAGAGGCTCTGGAATCTGGATCCGCACCGTGTGGGCACAAA
>NW_025797907.1:0-5383 GCF_021613505.1 Equus quagga | reverse complement strand
GCTGGGTTCAATAATCAATTCACAAACACGGGCTGGGGAGGCCATCAGGGCAGCAGTTTGTGTAGAAGGATGAGCAGGTTTCAGGTAATCCTGCTAATGGAATACTCAACATGAATCTATTGTGTGATGCAGCCACTAAAAGAATTTATGTAAATTAAGCTTCATAAATAGAAGTAGAGACAATGTCTGGATCACAGGAGGTAACAGTCTGTGTCAGGAAAAACCACAGTTCATGTATGGGGTTCAGTTAGGGTGTCAGACTTTAAGAAGGGCTTGGAGGAATCTGAGAAAATCCCAAGAGGCTGGATGGTGGCTGTGATGGTCTGAAAATCAATTCACATGAGGAACATCTGAAAGAATGGGAGTGCTGAGTTCTGAGAGGCACACGCCAAGTGGGGACCTTCATTGTCTTCAAAGACTTAAGAGGCTGTTACAGAGAGTAAAAAGATGTGTTCAGTGTTTTTCCAAAGAGAAGACCCTGCACCAACGCATAGAAGGAACAGGGAGGCACATCCTGTTTGCCTAACACTGAATGCTGGTTAAAGATGTCATAGGACATGACGTGAAATAGTGAGCTTTCGTCTCTGGAGATATCCAGCAGAGAGTGGATGATCCCTGGAGGGGAGGTGAGAGAAGGGCTCTTACGTGGATGGGAGGATGGGTAAGATGCTGACCACGGGTCCAGTCCCATTCTGAGACTATACAGTCACTGAGTAAATCAACGTACTAGAATCAGTCGTGAGGGCCTAGCTGACTCTATATAATAGAATATAAAGCAGTGCGTCCCCACAGAGGGGAGACCCTGCGAAGACACAGGAGGGAGAAGACAGCCAACTACAAGCCAAGGACAGAGGCCTTGGAAGAAAGCAACCCTGCTGGAACCTTGATCTTGGTCTCCTCGGCTCCGGAACTGTGAGAAATGTCTGTTGTGTGAGCCACCCCGTCCGTGGTGCTTTGTTATGGCAGCCCTCGCAAACCAGCACAGGCCAGTCCACCTCCTCCAGCCGAAGTGGTCTGGACGAAGTGTATCCGCCTCAGCCAGAAAATACTCCTAGCTAGACAGGGTCCTGACTGGATTAATAAAAAGCCACTTGCCTCACGACTCAAGACCAACTGTGCTGATCCAGCAATTCCACTTCCGGGCATTTATCCAAAAGAAACAAAAACAGTAACTCAAAAAAAATATTGCACCCCCCCATATATTGCAGCATTATTTACAATAGCCAAGACATGGGAACAACTAAGTGCCCATCGATGGATGAATGGATAAAGAAAATGTACTACACACACACACAAACACACAGACACACACACGCAATGGAATTTTATTCAGCCATAAAAAGGATGGAAATCTTACCATTTGGAGCAACATGGATGGACCATCAGGGTATTATGTTAAGTGAAATAAGTCAGACAGAGAAAGACAAATACTATATGATCTCACTTATACGTGGAATCTTAAAAAAAAAAATAAGAAAACCCTAGACTCACAGATACAGAGAACAGGCTGGTGGTCACTAGATGTTGGTGGGGGGTGCTGGGGGCAAAATGGGTGAAGGGGTCAAAAGGTACAAACTCCCAGTTATAAGATAAATAAGTCATGAGATGCAATGCACAGCATGGAGACTATAGTTAATAATACTGTATTGTATATTTGAAAGTTGCTAAGACAGTAGATCTTAAAAGTTCTCATAAGAAAAAAGTTTGCCACAATGGGTGTTGACAGATGTTAACTGGACTTGTGGTGATCATTTCACAATATATACAAATATCAAATCATTATGTTCTGCACCTGAAACTAATATAATGTTATCTGTCAATTACATCTCAATTAAAAAGAGACTTCCTGTGTGTAGGCGGCCACTGACAAGCAGCTCCCTCCACCTGAGGCAAGCCCAGCCCAGCCCAGATGAGCCTGATGAGGACCAGTGCCCAGCACCTGAATAGAAGCACTCGATGCCACCCCCCACCCAACTTATTGACTCAATTATCTCAGGCAGCCCTAACTGCCAGGTTGCTTTCTGGATCATGTGAAGAATGAATTCACTCTTGTTATTTTCCTCTTTATACTCCTTTGTATTTTTCACATTTTCTACCTGGATCTTGAACTAAGAAAAGAAGGAATAAATTTTTAAAAAGTAATCTGCTGGTGGTTACCAGAGGGGATGATGTTGAGGGGAGGGTGAAAGGTGTAAAGGGGCATGTGTGTATGGTGACATAAAAACGAGACTACTGGTGGTAAACGTGACGCGGTCTATACAGAAGCCGAAATATAATAATATACACCTGAAATCTACACAATGTTATAAGCCAATATGAGTGAATAAAACAATAAAAAAGCCAAAAATAAAAGTAATCTGAGACATTATAACAAAGCATGAGCTTTTTCTTTGAAGTGTTTTTGGATTCTGGAGAAGCCAACAGAAAAGCAGCAAGAACGAGGGAAGCTTCAAAACAAATGATCAGATCCCTGTTTACTCAGCAGAAAAGTAAATTATAGAATAAACCATTTTTTGGACAGTCGCTTCTATACTTTCTCCATTTCTCACCTCTTCTGCTGGCTGACAGACGCTGTGGAAACGTAAGTGGAAAGACACTGTGAAAGACCACTCCACTGAAACACTCCCTTCCGTTACAGTGACGACTGACTTACCTTCATCTCCACTGACGGGTCACCGTGCAGCAGGGTCCACTCATACTGGACGATGGCGTGGTCATCTGTGCTCTCACGGCCATCCAGAATCACCCCGTCCGCGGGCAGATGCAAAACCACATCCTGCCCGGCCTTGCTAAGTGGAGGCTCATCCTTTTCTGTCAAAGGAAATAAATAATTCTCAGGAGAGATTATTCCCTATTCTTTTCTGATTTATTAAGAGAAGTATCTTGTTGCTAGAATAGGTGTAGCCCAGCAAGTGCTGCTGAGGGAATGTATAGCGACTGAAGGTTATTTTCTCATTGGTTACGTAACAGAAAATAAAATAGCAACAGATTATGAATATGGAATTTGGCTACAACGCATGCAGAAGAGGGAGCTGTCAGCAGTGGCCAGGACAAAGTTGTGGGCACCGGAGAGAACACCGGGCCCTCCAATGTGGAGAAGGAGTTTTACTCTCTACGGTGAAATTTTCACTTAATTTATAAATGACTTAAGTTCAAAGTCCTATTATATGAATTTATCAAAAAAAGAAAAGAATTTTTGAAACAAACTTTAAAAAGAAAAAGAAGTTCACCTCTGATACAGATTTTCTCTTTTTCTTACTCTCAAGTTTTTAAAATAAGAGTGACAAAAACTGTCCAAAGGATTGGAAATAAATTCAGTTTGGAAAGTTAAGGCAAGTCCTTGGATTCATACAAAACAAAGTCCATAGAGAAATTCTCTGGAATCTAACTTTTCATCTAGGAAAACAGAAGAGGTTTACAACTTCTAATAACAGTTTTTATAACAGAAGCTGGCACACTGAGTGTCTGAGATATCCTGCAACAGCAAAACACACATGTATTGACCTCGGACCTAGAATGGTACTAAGTAATTCAAGGCTGCCCTGTGCACTGAAACGTTAATACTTGACTGACAGCTGCTTTGGTGATGACCGACGGGAGAAGCTGCGTACAGACACCACTGCCAAGAGCAGAGTTGTGAATATTTTAATTGATTTAAGCTTCTTATTAGTAAACTTATCTAAGAGTGCACACATATCTTAAAGAAACTTGGTAATATGATTGGGAAAAATTCTCTACATTCTTGTAATACATCCTTCTCGACACCCACTGTCTCTTCCCTCCTCCAGCGCAAAGCTCTGGTCCAGACGCTGGCCTGGACTTGCCCTGCCTCCGCTCACTCTGAATGATGTCGATGTCGCTAAGGAATGGTCTCTCTTCTTCCGCAGCCCCAGCTGCCTCCTGAGCAAACCTCCAAGGGCTAACCCAGACGGCCAGGGCCTGAGGTTGGGGCGGCTGCAGTCCCACCAGTTTCTCATTAACAAAGACAACAAAGGGTGTTGCTGCAGCTACAAGGACTCTTCTGGAATGTAATCTGATTGGGTCATTCCCCTGCTTAAGAAAAATCCTCCAACACGTCACCATTACCCTCTTGATGCTCAGAGACCCCCGTCCAGCCCCGGCTCTCCCCCAGCGATGCCCTCAAGGGCCAACAGCAGAGAGCGCACTGAGGGGCTCTCAGCTCTCAGAGCAGGGGCTTTCCTGAAGGAAGAGGCTGCTGCAGCCTCGGAGAGAGAAGACTTGTTTTGTGAGCACCTGGCCAGGAATAAGCACACTTGACGTTGCCAAAGAGCACACGTCTATTGAGAAGATGGGGCCCATTTTTACAGTCATTTAAACAACGAGGACTAGTAACTTGGATTTAAATAAGCCACATAAGTAACCCCCTGCCTGAGAAAAAATTTATTCTGCCTTTCTCCACCTCTGGAAAGATCCAGGGCTGACGTCTTTGTTCTGCTTCTTCCAGGTAAGGGGAGATGTGACAGTTGCATTAATAATAGGCCTTTTATAGAGAACTTTCCTTTGGTTCTGGAAGGTTCATTGCTTCCCACACAATGGCTTACCACTTATAATTCTGGAAAGCGTCTTATAATTCAGCAGTAATACACTAAAGTTAGCAGCAATTTGCATTAAAATTTATTTTAAAATATTTTTAAGTAGATAAACTAAAATATATCCATATAACATAAACAGCAAAAAATGCTAATAATATTTATTTTAAGCCCTCAAAGATTTAACCCCAAAGATTTAAGATGGAAAAAATCAAGGAAGGTCTGAAATAGCCCACATATTATAAAACTAATTAATCCTGCCCCTCCTGGAGGAAAAAGAATCATTGTTTTAGTCACTTACTTTTCTTTGGTGAGCTGTGTGATATGATTTCTGAACACAGTGAAATTCTCATATCCTCTAAATTGATCACTGTTGTATTTGAAATAAGACAGATACATTTCCTCTCAGTTCAAGGCCAGGCAAATGACACTGTATAATGTATTTTAAAATAAGCCAGAGCTTATCTACCCAGAAACAGGCCTTAAAAATAAACAAACGACAAGAAGAGGAAACAGGTGTCCTGTCATTTAAAAATATTTGACTTGCTGATGAAGAACAAGATAAACGTAATTCTGAAGTTTCATCATAAAAATATAATAATCCAACGTAAAGTACTACGGAAACAGATTTCTTTTGAAAACTAAACAACTTGGTGAGCTCTGCAGAGGCGAAATAAGAGTCCTCTCAATTCTGATGGAGCAAATCGAGGCGGCATCTTATACAGAGAGGAACAGTATTGTTAACTAACCGGAATACAACACACGGCTGTGAACGGAGCCTTCACAACAAGGAAGAGGCTCTGGAATCTGGATCCGCACCGTGTGGGCACAAA
>NW_025797906.1:0-5379 GCF_021613505.1 Equus quagga | reverse complement strand
TTTGTGCCCACACGGTGCGGATCCAGATTCCAGAGCCTCTTCCTTGTGGTGAAGGCTCCGTTCACAGCCGTGTGTTGTACTCCGGTTAGTTAACAATACTGTTCCTCTCTGTATAAGATGCCGCCTCGATTTGCTCCATCAGAATTGAGAGGACTCTTATTTCGCCTCTGCAGAGCTCACCAAGTTGTTTAGTTTTCAAAAGAAATCTGTTTCCGTAGTACTTTACGTTGGATTATTATATTTTTATGATGAAACTTCAGAATTACGTTTATCTTGTTCTTCATCAGCAAGTCAAATATTTTTAAATGACAGGACACCTGTTTCCTCTTCTTGTCGTTTGTTTATTTTTAAGGCCTGTTTCTGGGTAGATAAGCTCTGGCTTATTTTAAAATACATTATACAGTGTCATTTGCCTGGCCTTGAACTGAGAGGAAATGTATCTGTCTTATTTCAAATACAACAGTGATCAATTTAGAGGATATGAGAATTTCACTGTGTTCAGAAATCATATCACACAGCTCACCAAAGAAAAGTAAGTGACTAAAACAATGATTCTTTTTCCTCCAGGAGGGGCAGGATTAATTAGTTTTATAATATGTGGGCTATTTCAGAGCTTCCTTGATTTTTTCCATCTTAAATCTTTGGGGTTAAATCTTTGAGGGCTTAAAATAAATATTATTAGCATTTTTTGCTGTTTATGTTATATGGATATATTTTAGTTTATCTACTTAAAAATATTTTAAAATAAATTTTAATGCAAATTGCTGCTAACTTTAGTGTATTACTGCTGAATTATAAGACGCTTTCCAGAATTATAAGTGGTAAGCCATTGTGTGGGAAGCAATGAACCTTCCAGAACCAAAGGAAAGTTCTCTATAAAAGGCCTATTATTAATGCAACTGTCACATCTCCCCTTACCTGGAAGAAGCAGAACAAAGACGTCAGCCCTGGATCTTTCCAGAGGTGGAGAAAGGCAGAATAAATTTTTTCTCAGGCAGGGGGTTACTTATGTGGCTTATTTAAATCCAAGTTACTAGTCCTCGTTGTTTAAATGACTGTAAAAATGGGCCCCATCTTCTCAATAGATGTGTGCTCTTTGGCAACGTCAAGTGTGCTTATCCTGGCCAGGTGCTCACAAAACAAGTCTTCTCTCTCCGAGGCTGCAGCAGCCTCTTCCTTCAGGAAAGCCCCTGCTCTGAGAGCTGAGAGCCCCTCAGTGCGCTCTCTGCTGTTGGCCCTTGAGGGCATCGCTGGGGGAGAGCCGGGGCTGGACGGGGGTCTCTGAGCATCAAGAGGGTAATGGTGACGTGTTGGAGGATTTTTCTTAAGCAGGGGAATGACCCAATCAGATTACATTCCAGAAGAGTCCTTGTAGCTGCAGCAACACCCTTTGTTGTCTTTGTTAATGAGAAACTGGTGGGACTGCAGCCGCCCCAACCTCAGGCCCTGGCCGTCTGGGTTAGCCCTTGGAGGTTTGCTCAGGAGGCAGCTTGGGCTGCGGAAGAAGAGAGACCATTCCTTAGCGACATCGACATCATTCAGAGTGAGCGGAGGCAGGGCAAGTCCAGGCCAGCGTCTGGACCAGAGCTTTGCGCTGGAGGAGGGAAGAGACAGTGGGTGTCGAGAAGGATGTATTACAAGAATGTAGAGAATTTTTCCCAATCATATTACCAAGTTTCTTTAAGATATGTGTGCACTCTTAGATAAGTTTACTAATAAGAAGCTTAAATCAATTAAAATATTCACAACTCTGCTCTTGGCAGTGGTGTCTGTACGCAGCTTCTCCCGTCGGTCATCACCAAAGCAGCTGTCAGTCAAGTATTAACGTTTCAGTGCACAGGGCAGCCTTGAATTACTTAGTACCATTCTAGGTCCGAGGTCAATACATGTGTGTTTTGCTGTTGCAGGATATGTCAGACACTCAGTGTGCCAGCTTCTGTTATAAAAACTGTTATTAGAAGTTGTAAACCTCTTCTGTTTTCCTAGATGAAAAGTTAGATTCCAGAGAATTTCTCTATGGACTTTGTTTTGTATGAATCCAAGGACTTGCCTTAACTTTCCAAACTGAATTTATTTCCAATCCTTTGGACAGTTTTTGTCACTCTTATTTTAAAAACTTGAGAGTAAGAAAAAGAGAAAATCTGTATCAGAGGTGAACTTCTTTTTCTTTTTAAAGTTTGTTTCAAAAATTCTTTTTTTTGATAAATTCATATAATAGGACTTTGAACTTAAGACATTTATAAATTAAGTGAAAATTTCACCGTAGAGAGTAAAACTCCTTCTCCACATTGGAGGGCCCGGTGTTCTCTCCGGTGCCCACAACTTTGTCCTGGCCACTGCTGACAGCTCCCTCTTCTGCATGCGTTGTAGCCAAATTCCATATTCATAATCTGTTGCTATTTTATTTTCTGTTACGTAACCAATGAGAAAATAACCTTCAGTCGCTATACATTCCCTCAGCAGCACTTGCTGGGCTACACCTATTCTAGCAACAAGATACTTCTCTTAATAAATCAGAAAAGAATAGGGAATAATCTCTCCTGAGAATTATTTATTTCCTTTGACAGAAAAGGATGAGCCTCCACTTAGCAAGGCCGGGCAGGATGTGGTTTTGCATCTGCCCGCGGACGGGGTGATTCTGGATGGCCGTGAGAGCACAGATGACCACGCCATCGTCCAGTATGAGTGGACCCTGCTGCACGGTGACCCGTCAGTGGAGATGAAGGTAAGTCAGTCGTCACTGTAACGGAAGGGAGTGTTTCAGTGGAGCGGTCTTTCACAGTGTCTTTCCACTTACGTTTCCACAGCGTCTGTCAGCCAGCAGAAGAGGTGAGAAATGGAGAAAGTATAGAAGCGACTGTCCAAAAAATGGTTTATTCTATAATTTACTTTTCTGCTGAGTAAACAGGGATCTGATCATTTGTTTTGAAGCTTCCCCTCGTTCTTGCTGCTTTTCTGTTGGCTTCTCCAGAATCCAAAAACACTTCAAAGAAAAAGCTCATGCTTTGTTATAATGTCTCAGATTACTTTTATTTTTGGCTTTTTTATTGTTTTATTCACTCATATTGGCTTATAACATTGTGTAGATTTCAGGTGTATATTATTATATTTCGGCTTCTGTATAGACCGCGTCACGTTTACCACCAGTAGTCTCGTTTTTATGTCACCATACACACATGCCCCTTTACACCTTTCACCCTCCCCTCAACATCATCCCCTCTGGTAACCACCAGCAGATTACTTTTTAAAAATTTATTCCTTCTTTTCTTAGTTCAAGATCCAGGTAGAAAATGTGAAAAATACAAAGGAGTATAAAGAGGAAAATAACAAGAGTGAATTCATTCTTCACATGATCCAGAAAGCAACCTGGCAGTTAGGGCTGCCTGAGATAATTGAGTCAATAAGTTGGGTGGGGGGTGGCATCGAGTGCTTCTATTCAGGTGCTGGGCACTGGTCCTCATCAGGCTCATCTGGGCTGGGCTGGGCTTGCCTCAGGTGGAGGGAGCTGCTTGTCAGTGGCCGCCTACACACAGGAAGTCTCTTTTTAATTGAGATGTAATTGACAGATAACATTATATTAGTTTCAGGTGCAGAACATAATGATTTGATATTTGTATATATTGTGAAATGATCACCACAAGTCCAGTTAACATCTGTCAACACCCATTGTGGCAAACTTTTTTCTTATGAGAACTTTTAAGATCTACTGTCTTAGCAACTTTCAAATATACAATACAGTATTATTAACTATAGTCTCCATGCTGTGCATTGCATCTCATGACTTATTTATCTTATAACTGGGAGTTTGTACCTTTTGACCCCTTCACCCATTTTGCCCCCAGCACCCCCCACCAACATCTAGTGACCACCAGCCTGTTCTCTGTATCTGTGAGTCTAGGGTTTTCTTATTTTTTTTTTTAAGATTCCACGTATAAGTGAGATCATATAGTATTTGTCTTTCTCTGTCTGACTTATTTCACTTAACATAATACCCTGATGGTCCATCCATGTTGCTCCAAATGGTAAGATTTCCATCCTTTTTATGGCTGAATAAAATTCCATTGCGTGTGTGTGTCTGTGTGTTTGTGTGTGTGTGTAGTACATTTTCTTTATCCATTCATCCATCGATGGGCACTTAGTTGTTCCCATGTCTTGGCTATTGTAAATAATGCTGCAATATATGGGGGGGTGCAATATTTTTTTTGAGTTAGTGTTTTTGTTTCTTTTGGATAAATGCCCGGAAGTGGAATTGCTGGATCAGCACAGTTGGTCTTGAGTCGTGAGGCAAGTGGCTTTTTATTAATCCGGTCAGGACCCTGTCTAGCTAGGAGTATTTTCTGGCTGAGGCGGATACACTTCGTCCAGACCACTTCGGCTGGAGGAGGTGGACTGGCCTGTGCTGGTTTGCGAGGGCTGCCATAACAAAGCACCACGGACGGGGTGGCTCACACAACAGACATTTCTCACAGTTCCGGAGCCGAGGAGACCAAGATCAAGGTTCCAGCAGGGTTGCTTTCTTCCAAGGCCTCTGTCCTTGGCTTGTAGTTGGCTGTCTTCTCCCTCCTGTGTCTTCGCAGGGTCTCCCCTCTGTGGGGACGCACTGCTTTATATTCTATTATATAGAGTCAGCTAGGCCCTCACGACTGATTCTAGTACGTTGATTTACTCAGTGACTGTATAGTCTCAGAATGGGACTGGACCCGTGGTCAGCATCTTACCCATCCTCCCATCCACGTAAGAGCCCTTCTCTCACCTCCCCTCCAGGGGTCATCCACTCTCTGCTGGATATCTCCAGAGACGAAAGCTCACTATTTCACGTCATGTCCGATGACATCTTTAACCAGCATTCAGTGTTAGGCAAACAGGATGTGCCTCACTGTTCCTTCTGTGCGTTGGTGCAGGGTCTTCTCTTTGGAAAAACACTGAACACATCTTTTTACTCTCTGTAACAGCCTCTTAAGTCTTTGAAAAGAAAGAAGGTCACCACTTGGAATGTGCCTCTCAGAACTCAGCACTCCCATTCTTTCAGATGTTCCTCATGTGAATTGATTTTCAGACCATCACAGCCACCATCCAGCCTCTTGGGATTTTCTCAGATTCCTCCAAGCCCTTCTTAAAGTCTGACACCCTAACTGAACCCCATACATGAACTGTGGTTTTTCCTGACACAGACTGTTACCTCCTGTGATCCAGACATTGTCTCTACTTCTATTTATGAAGCTTAATTTACATAAATTCTTTTAGTGGCTGCATCACACAATAGATTCATGTTGAGTATTCCGTTAGCAGGATTACCTGAAACCTGCTCATCCTTCTACACAAACTGCTGCCCTGATGGCCTCCCCAGCCCGTGTTTGTGAATTGATTATTGAACCCAGC
>NW_025797905.1:0-5383 GCF_021613505.1 Equus quagga | reverse complement strand
TTTGTGCCCACACGGTGCGGATCCAGATTCCAGAGCCTCTTCCTTGTTGTGAAGGCTCCGTTCACAGCCGTGTGTTGTATTCCGGTTAGTTAACAATACTGTTCCTCTCTGTATAAGATGCCGCCTCGATTTGCTCCATCAGAATTGAGAGGACTCTTATTTCGCCTCTGCAGAGCTCACCAAGTTGTTTAGTTTTCAAAAGAAATCTGTTTCCGTAGTACTTTACGTTGGATTATTATATTTTTATGATGAAACTTCAGAATTACGTTTATCTTGTTCTTCATCAGCAAGTCAAATATTTTTAAATGACAGGACACCTGTTTCCTCTTCTTGTCGTTTGTTTATTTTTAAGGCCTGTTTCTGGGTAGATAAGCTCTGGCTTATTTTAAAATACATTATACAGTGTCATTTGCCTGGCCTTGAACTGAGAGGAAATGTATCTGTCTTATTTCAAATACAACAGTGATCAATTTAGAGGATATGAGAATTTCACTGTGTTCAGAAATCATATCACACAGCTCACCAAAGAAAAGTAAGTGACTAAAACAATGATTCTTTTTCCTCCAGGAGGGGCAGGATTAATTAGTTTTATAATATGTGGGCTATTTCAGACCTTCCTTGATTTTTTCCATCTTAAATCTTTGGGGTTAAATCTTTGAGGGCTTAAAATAAATATTATTAGCATTTTTTGCTGTTTATGTTATATGGATATATTTTAGTTTATCTACTTAAAAATATTTTAAAATAAATTTTAATGCAAATTGCTGCTAACTTTAGTGTATTACTGCTGAATTATAAGACGCTTTCCAGAATTATAAGTGGTAAGCCATTGTGTGGGAAGCAATGAACCTTCCAGAACCAAAGGAAAGTTCTCTATAAAAGGCCTATTATTAATGCAACTGTCACATCTCCCCTTACCTGGAAGAAGCAGAACAAAGACGTCAGCCCTGGATCTTTCCAGAGGTGGAGAAAGGCAGAATAAATTTTTTCTCAGGCAGGGGGTTACTTATGTGGCTTATTTAAATCCAAGTTACTAGTCCTCGTTGTTTAAATGACTGTAAAAATGGGCCCCATCTTCTCAATAGACGTGTGCTCTTTGGCAACGTCAAGTGTGCTTATTCCTGGCCAGGTGCTCACAAAACAAGTCTTCTCTCTCCGAGGCTGCAGCAGCCTCTTCCTTCAGGAAAGCCCCTGCTCTGAGAGCTGAGAGCCCCTCAGTGCGCTCTCTGCTGTTGGCCCTTGAGGGCATCGCTGGGGGAGAGCCGGGGCTGGACGGGGGTCTCTGAGCATCAAGAGGGTAATGGTGACGTGTTGGAGGATTTTTCTTAAGCAGGGGAATGACCCAATCAGATTACATTCCAGAAGAGTCCTTGTAGCTGCAGCAACACCCTTTGTTGTCTTTGTTAATGAGAAACTGGTGGGACTGCAGCCGCCCCAACCTCAGGCCCTGGCCGTCTGGGTTAGCCCTTGGAGGTTTGCTCAGGAGGCAGCTGGGGCTGCGGAAGAAGAGAGACCATTCCTTAGCGACATCGACATCATTCAGAGTGAGCGGAGGCAGGGCAAGTCCAGGCCAGCGTCTGGACCAGAGCTTTGCGCTGGAGGAGGGAAGAGACAGTGGGTGTCGAGAAGGATGTATTACAAGAATGTAGAGAATTTTTCCCAATCATATTACCAAGTTTCTTTAAGATATGTGTGCACTCTTAGATAAGTTTACTAATAAGAAGCTTAAATCAATTAAAATATTCACAACTCTGCTCTTGGCAGTGGTGTCTGTACGCAGCTTCTCCCGTCGGTCATCACCAAAGCAGCTGTCAGTCAAGTATTAACGTTTCAGTGCACAGGGCAGCCTTGAATTACTTAGTACCATTCTAGGTCCGAGGTCAATACATGTGTGTTTTGCTGTTGCAGGATATCTCAGACACTCAGTGTGCCAGCTTCTGTTATAAAAACTGTTATTAGAAGTTGTAAACCTCTTCTGTTTTCCTAGATGAAAAGTTAGATTCCAGAGAATTTCTCTATGGACTTTGTTTTGTATGAATCCAAGGACTTGCCTTAACTTTCCAAACTGAATTTATTTCCAATCCTTTGGACAGTTTTTGTCACTCTTATTTTAAAAACTTGAGAGTAAGAAAAAGAGAAAATCTGTATCAGAGGTGAACTTCTTTTTCTTTTTAAAGTTTGTTTCAAAAATTCTTTTCTTTTTTTGATAAATTCATATAATAGGACTTTGAACTTAAGTCATTTATAAATTAAGTGAAAATTTCACCGTAGAGAGTAAAACTCCTTCTCCACATTGGAGGGCCCGGTGTTCTCTCCGGTGCCCACAACTTTGTCCTGGCCACTGCTGACAGCTCCCTCTTCTGCATGCGTTGTAGCCAAATTCCATATTCATAATCTGTTGCTATTTTATTTTCTGTTACGTAACCAATGAGAAAATAACCTTCAGTCGCTATACATTCCCTCAGCAGCACTTGCTGGGCTACACCTATTCTAGCAACAAGATACTTCTCTTAATAAATCAGAAAAGAATAGGGAATAATCTCTCCTGAGAATTATTTATTTCCTTTGACAGAAAAGGATGAGCCTCCACTTAGCAAGGCCGGGCAGGATGTGGTTTTGCATCTGCCCGCGGACGGGGTGATTCTGGATGGCCGTGAGAGCACAGATGACCACGCCATCGTCCAGTATGAGTGGACCCTGCTGCACGGTGACCCGTCAGTGGAGATGAAGGTAAGTCAGTCGTCACTGTAACGGAAGGGAGTGTTTCAGTG
This sequence comes from Equus quagga, assembly GCF_021613505.1. Classification (NCBI taxonomy): domain Eukaryota; kingdom Metazoa; phylum Chordata; class Mammalia; order Perissodactyla; family Equidae; genus Equus; species Equus quagga. The sequence continues at coordinate 2,612 of NW_025797905.1, read as the reverse complement.
GAGTGGTCTTTCACAGTGTCTTTCCACTTACGTTTCCACAGCGTCTGTCAGCCAGCAGAAGAGGTGAGAAATGGAGAAAGTATAGAAGCGACTGTCCAAAAAATGGTTTATTCTATAATTTACTTTTCTGCTGAGTAAACAGGGATCTGATCATTTGTTTTGAAGCTTCCCTCGTTCTTGCTGCTTTTCTGTTGGCTTCTCCAGAATCCAAAAACACTTCAAAGAAAAAGCTCATGCTTTGTTATAATGTCTCAGATTACTTTTATTTTTGGCTTTTTTATTGTTTTATTCACTCATATTGGCTTATAACATTGTGTAGATTTCAGGTGTATATTATTATATTTCGGCTTCTGTATAGACCGCGTCACGTTTACCACCAGTAGTCTCGTTTTTATGTCACCATACACACATGCCCCTTTACACCTTTCACCCTCCCCTCAACATCATCCCCTCTGGTAACCACCAGCAGATTACTTTTTAAAAATTTATTCCTTCTTTTCTTAGTTCAAGATCCAGGTAGAAAATGTGAAAAATACAAAGGAGTATAAAGAGGAAAATAACAAGAGTGAATTCATTCTTCACATGATCCAGAAAGCAACCTGGCAGTTAGGGCTGCCTGAGATAATTGAGTCAATAAGTTGGGTGGGGGGTGGCATCGAGTGCTTCTATTCAGGTGCTGGGCACTGGTCCTCATCAGGCTCATCTGGGCTGGGCTGGGCTTGCCTCAGGTGGAGGGAGCTGCTTGTCAGTGGCCGCCTACACACAGGAAGTCTCTTTTTAATTGAGATGTAATTGACAGATAACATTATATTAGTTTCAGGTGCAGAACATAATGATTTGATATTTGTATATATTGTGAAATGATCACCACAAGTCCAGTTAACATCTGTCAACACCCATTGTGGCAAACTTTTTTCTTATGAGAACTTTTAAGATCTACTGTCTTAGCAACTTTCAAATATACAATACAGTATTATTAACTATAGTCTCCATGCTGTGCATTGCATCTCATGACTTATTTATCTTATAACTGGGAGTTTGTACCTTTTGACCCCTTCACCCATTTTGCCCCCAGCACCCCCCACCAACATCTAGTGACCACCAGCCTGTTCTCTGTATCTGTGAGTCTAGGGTTTTCTTATTTTTTTTTTTAAGATTCCACGTATAAGTGAGATCATATAGTATTTGTCTTTCTCTGTCTGACTTATTTCACTTAACATAATACCCTGATGGTCCATCCATGTTGCTCCAAATGGTAAGATTTCCATCCTTTTTATGGCTGAATAAAATTCCATTGCGTGTGTGTGTCTGTGTGTTTGTGTGTGTGTGTAGTACATTTTCTTTATCCATTCATCCATCGATGGGCACTTAGTTGTTCCCATGTCTTGGCTATTGTAAATAATGCTGCAATATATGGGGGGGTGCAATATTTTTTTTGAGTTACTGTTTTTGTTTCTTTTGGATAAATGCCCGGAAGTGGAATTGCTGGATCAGCACAGTTGGTCTTGAGTCGTGAGGCAAGTGGCTTTTTATTAATCCAGTCAGGACCCTGTCTAGCTAGGAGTATTTTCTGGCTGAGGCGGATACACTTCGTCCAGACCACTTCGGCTGGAGGAGGTGGACTGGCCTGTGCTGGTTTGCGAGGGCTGCCATAACAAAGCACCACGGACGGGGTGGCTCACACAACAGACATTTCTCACAGTTCCGGAGCCGAGGAGACCAAGATCAAGGTTCCAGCAGGGTTGCTTTCTTCCAAGGCCTCTGTCCTTGGCTTGTAGTTGGCTGTCTTCTCCCTCCTGTGTCTTCGCAGGGTCTCCCCTCTGTGGGGACGCACTGCTTTATATTCTATTATATAGAGTCAGCTAGGCCCTCACGACTGATTCTAGTACGTTGATTTACTCAGTGACTGTATAGTCTCAGAATGGGACTGGACCCGTGGTCAGCATCTTACCCATCCTCCCATCCACGTAAGAGCCCTTCTCTCACCTCCCCTCCAGGGATCATCCACTCTCTGCTGGATATCTCCAGAGACGAAAGCTCACTATTTCACGTCATGTCCTATGACATCTTTAACCAGCATTCAGTGTTAGGCAAACAGGATGTGCCTCCCTGTTCCTTCTATGCGTTGGTGCAGGGTCTTCTCTTTGGAAAAACACTGAACACATCTTTTTACTCTCTGTAACAGCCTCTTAAGTCTTTGAAGACAATGAAGGTCCCCACTTGGCGTGTGCCTCTCAGAACTCAGCACTCCCATTCTTTCAGATGTTCCTCATGTGAATTGATTTTCAGACCATCACAGCCACCATCCAGCCTCTTGGGATTTTCTCAGATTCCTCCAAGCCCTTCTTAAAGTCTGACACCCTAACTGAACCCCATACATGAACTGTGGTTTTTCCTGACACAGACTGTTACCTCCTGTGATCCAGACATTGTCTCTACTTCTATTTATGAAGCTTAATTTACATAAATTCTTTTAGTGGCTGCATCACACAATAGATTCATGTTGAGTATTCCATTAGCAGGATTACCTGAAACCTGCTCATCCTTCTACACAAACTGCTGCCCTGATGGCCTCCCCAGCCCGTGTTTGTGAATTGATTATTGAACCCAGC
>NW_025797904.1:0-1985 GCF_021613505.1 Equus quagga | reverse complement strand
ACATTGAAACACAACAGGTGTGAATTATCACTCACTCATGCTCTCACGTGTCTTCCTGATTAATTGGGGCAACAAGTCCTAGGATTCACTGTTTTTTCTTCCTGACGTCACCCTTCATTCTTGAAGCAAGATGGTTATAAAGAAATCCTCAAAACCACAGTGGAAGATTCACGCATGTGCACCGACTTATCCCTGTGGATTGCTTGGGAGATCTGCAGCCCTGGCGGATGCAAAGGCCCTGTGGCCACCCTTCCTTCCTGTCCTTTATCCAAAGCTTCGGGTGGATGGAATCACTGAGGCGCACAGGTCTTGCTGAAACTGAGGACGCTCAGGTTTGTTCTGGGACCGTGGGGTGTGGGGCTGTTCCCTTCTCCCTCTGTCTTCCTGCTTTTGCTCTCCCTGCCAGGAAATACCTGGCCGCTGGCTTTTCAGCTTCAGAAACTGCTCTTTAAGTCCTGTTTAGACTCAGCGCAGACTCTGAAGGGCTGCGCCTCTGTAGGCACCAGAGGAGGGAGAGGTTGCATTCCTGCTAAAGCGTTCAGGGCCCTGGTGAGCACAGGGAGGGGGTGTTTGGGGTGTGGCTTCCTGGGGAGGATCTTTGAGGGAATATCACCCAGGCAGCCACACAGTTGTTAATTATCGTTAAAAGAAAATCCTCAAAATGCTAAAACCATGACTCTCACACAAATATAATATGGACAAGTGTCAAAGATAGCATTTAATCCATTAATTAAAGAGAGAACCAACAACGTGTTCCATTGATTCAAAAGAAAATCTGAGGAACAGAAATATAAGCAGTCGTGAATGCCGAAATGAAGTTGCTGGTAGATGGAAAATTGAAACAATTTGCTATTAGTACCTGTTAGGTACCAAGATGAATTTATTAACAGATTAATATCTATGGGCACTAAAGTGTCATGTTTGAAATCCTCTTTTCTATAGGGTGGAAATCAATTGCATCTCTATATGAAAAAATTAGTTGCATTTCCATGGACAAGAATCATTTGCATTACTATCGGTTTTCTATCACTTATAAATGTTAACCCTGAAGGATCTGCCCAACAGCCCCAGCATCCCGCTGAAAGGCTCTCAGTCATCTCTTGCCATTTCAAGTTCTTTCACAGTTTCTTCTGACAATCTTAATCCAGAAATGGGGATGAGCCTCCTCGTGAGGCGGTTCTGAATATTACAGGTGTGTCTGCATTGCCCGGCGCTGAGTGGGTGCTCCATCTATGACGGCTGTTATCACAAAGAAGTCATGGCAGGATGAGAGCTGACTTCAGGGGCCGTCCATGAATGTACACTGTTATAACATAGTCACTGTTTGGTAGCAAACGGCTCTCCCACTGCAGACGTGGGCACTTAGATGATGGGGTAGGCACTCCCCCATCTGCCATTATGGAACTTTAGGTCTATCTGTCATTGTAATGATACACTTGGCTGGGGAACTGGTCCAGATTTTCCTCTTGACGGCACAGCAGTCAGCCCCAAGAGCCTATAAGAAGTGCCTAATTTCGTTATTCCTTTATAAATTTCTTCAATAAACTAAACACTGAATTATCAGCACTATTTTAATTCAGTATTCATAAATGCAATTCATCACTGTCAGAATAAAGCTGTTAGAAGCAAACATGAAAGTAGACTATAACAGAGGCAGATTTGCAGCTGCCTGAACAAATAGATCCCAGAAGTGCCCATTAACAGCCAGTGTCCATCTCAGCGGAGCTCTCTAGTGGTACGAGCAAGGGCTTGTCCACGCACCTTTCCTGATCAACCTTAGTTCTTAAAGATTGCAATAAAGGTATATTAATTTTGGAGCTGACACAAAGCATAGGAATATAATAAATATGACAGACGACACTCAAGGTTCAAAATTATTTCTGTTGCAGATGAAAACCAAAAAGCTGGGATGTGAAAAGGATAAATATAAGGTCCTGTGCTGGGTTCAATAATCAATTCACAAACACGGGCTGGGGAGGCCATCA
>NW_025797903.1:0-1985 GCF_021613505.1 Equus quagga | reverse complement strand
TGATGGCCTCCCCAGCCCGTGTTTGTGAATTGATTATTGAACCCAGCACAGGACCTTATATTTATCCTTTTCACATCCCAGCTTTTTGGTTTTCATCTGCAACAGAAATAATTTTGAACCTTGAGTGTCGTCTGTCATATTTATTATATTCCTATGCTTTGTGTCAGCTCCAAAATTAATATACCTTTATTGCAATCTTTAAGAACTAAGGTTGATCAGGAAAGGTGCGTGGACAAGCCCTTGCTCGTACCACTAGAGAGCTCCGCTGAGATGGACACTGGCTGTTAATGGGCACTTCTGGGATCTATTTGTTCAGGCAGCTGCAAATCTGCCTCTGTTATAGTCTACTTTCATGTTTGCTTCTAACAGCTTTATTCTGACAGTGATGAATTGCATTTATGAATACTGAATTAAAATAGTGCTGATAATTCAGTGTTTAGTTTATTGAAGAAATTTATAAAGGAATAACGAAATTAGGCACTTCTTATAGGCTCTTGGGGCTGACTGCTGTGCCGTCAAGAGGAAAATCTGGACCAGTTCCCCAGCCAAGTGTATCATTACAATGACAGATAGACCTAAAGTTCCATAATGGCAGATGGGGGAGTGCCTACCCCATCATCTAAGTGCCCACGTCTGCAGTGGGAGAGCCGTTTGCTACCAAACAGTGACTATGTTATAACAGTGTACATTCATGGACGGCCCCTGAAGTCAGCTCTCATCCTGCCATGACTTCTTTGTGATAACAGCCGTCATAGATGGAGCACCCACTCAGCGCCGGGCAATGCAGACACACCTGTAATATTCAGAACCGCCTCACGAGGAGGCTCATCCCCATTTCTGGATTAAGATTGTCAGAAGAAACTGTGAAAGAACTTGAAATGGCAAGAGATGACTGAGAGCCTTTCAGCGGGATGCTGGGGCTGTTGGGCAGATCCTTCAGGGTTAACATTTATAAGTGATAGAAAACCGATAGTAATGCAAATGATTCTTGTCCATGGAAATGCAACTAATTTTTTCATATAGAGATGCAATTGATTTCCACCCTATAGAAAAGAGGATTTCAAACATGACACTTTAGTGCCCATAGATATTAATCTGTTAATAAATTCATCTTGGTACCTAACAGGTACTAATAGCAAATTGTTTCAATTTTCCATCTACCAGCAACTTCATTTCGGCATTCACGACTGCTTATATTTCTGTTCCTCAGATTTTCTTTTGAATCAATGGAACACGTTGTTGGTTCTCTCTTTAATTAATGGATTAAATGCTATCTTTGACACTTGTCCATATTATATTTGTGTGAGAGTCATGGTTTTAGCATTTTGAGGATTTTCTTTTAACGATAATTAACAACTGTGTGGCTGCCTGGGTGATATTCCCTCAAAGATCCTCCCCAGGAAGCCACACCCCAAACACCCCCTCCCTGTGCTCACCAGGGCCCTGAACGCTTTAGCAGGAATGCAACCTCTCCCTCCTCTGGTGCCTACAGAGGCGCAGCCCTTCAGAGTCTGCGCTGAGTCTAAACAGGACTTAAAGAGCAGTTTCTGAAGCTGAAAAGCCAGCGGCCAGGTATTTCCTGGCAGGGAGAGCAAAAGCAGGAAGACAGAGGGAGAAGGGAACAGCCCCACACCCCACGGTCCCAGAACAAACCTGAGCGTCCTCAGTTTCAGCAAGACCTGTGCGCCTCAGTGATTCCATCCACCCGAAGCTTTGGATAAAGGACAGGAAGGAAGGGTGGCCACAGGGCCTTTGCATCCGCCAGGGCTGCAGATCTCCCAAGCAATCCACAGGGATAAGTCGGTGCACATGCGTGAATCTTCCACTGTGGTTTTGAGGATTTCTTTATAACCATCTTGCTTCAAGAATGAAGGGTGACGTCAGGAAGAAAAAACAGTGAATCCTAGGACTTGTTGCCCCAATTAATCAGGAAGACACGTGAGAGCATGAGTGAGTGATAATTCACACCTGTTGTGTTTCAATGT
>NW_025797902.1:0-1985 GCF_021613505.1 Equus quagga | reverse complement strand
ACATTGAAACACAACAGGTGTGAATTATCACTCACTCATGCTCTCACGTGTCTTCCTGATTAATTGGGGCAACAAGTCCTAGGATTCACTGTTTTTTCTTCCTGACGTCACCCTTCATTCTTGAAGCAAGATGGTTATAAAGAAATCCTCAAAACCACAGTGGAAGATTCACGCATGTGCACCGACTTATCCCTGTGGATTGCTTGGGAGATCTGCAGCCCTGGCGGATGCAAAGGCCCTGTGGCCACCCTTCCTTCCTGTCCTTTATCCAAAGCTTCGGGTGGATGGAATCACTGAGGCGCACAGGTCTTGCTGAAACTGAGGACGCTCAGGTTTGTTCTGGGACCGTGGGGTGTGGGGCTGTTCCCTTCTCCCTCTGTCTTCCTGCTTTTGCTCTCGCTGCCAGGAAATACCTGGCCGCTGGCTTTTCAGCTTCAAAAACTGCTCTTTAAGTCCTGTTTAGACTCAGCGCAGACTCTGAAGGGCTGCGCCTCTGTAGGCACCAGAGGAGGGAGAGGTTGCATTCCTGCTAAAGCGTTCAGGGCCCTGGTGAGCACAGGGAGGGGGTGTTTGGGGTGTGGCTTCCTGGGGAGGATCTTTGAGGGAATATCACCCAGGCAGCCACACAGTTGTTAATTATCGTTAAAAGAAAATCCTCAAAATGCTAAAACCATGACTCTCACACAAATATAATATGGACAAGTGTCAAAGATAGCATTTAATCCATTAATTAAAGAGAGAACCAACAACGTGTTCCATTGATTCAAAAGAAAATCTGAGGAACAGAAATATAAGCAGTCGTGAATGCCGAAATGAAGTTGCTGGTAGATGGAAAATTGAAACAATTTGCTATTAGTACCTGTTAGGTACCAAGATGAATTTATTAACAGATTAATATCTATGGGCACTAAAGTGTCATGTTTGAAATCCTCTTTTCTATAGGGTGGAAATCAATTGCATCTCTATATGAAAAAATTAGTTGCATTTCCATGGACAAGAATCATTTGCATTACTATCGGTTTTCTATCACTTATAAATGTTAACCCTGAAGGATCTGCCCAACAGCCCCAGCATCCCGCTGAAAGGCTCTCAGTCATCTCTTGCCATTTCAAGTTCTTTCACAGTTTCTTCTGACAATCTTAATCCAGAAATGGGGATGAGCCTCCTCGTGAGGCGGTTCTGAATATTACAGGTGTGTCTGCATTGCCCGGCGCTGAGTGGGTGCTCCATCTATGACGGCTGTTATCACAAAGAAGTCATGGCAGGATGAGAGCTGACTTCAGGGGCCGTCCATGAATGTACACTGTTATAACATAGTCACTGTTTGGTAGCAAACGGCTCTCCCACTGCAGACGTGGGCACTTAGATGATGGGGTAGGCACTCCCCCATCTGCCATTATGGAACTTTAGGTCTATCTGTCATTGTAATGATACACTTGGCTGGGGAACTGGTCCAGATTTTCCTCTTGACGGCACAGCAGTCAGCCCCAAGAGCCTATAAGAAGTGCCTAATTTCGTTATTCCTTTATAAATTTCTTCAATAAACTAAACACTGAATTATCAGCACTATTTTAATTCAGTATTCATAAATGCAATTCATCACTGTCAGAATAAAGCTGTTAGAAGCAAACATGAAAGTAGACTATAACAGAGGCAGATTTGCAGCTGCCTGAACAAATAGATCCCAGAAGTGCCCATTAACAGCCAGTGTCCATCTCAGCGGAGCTCTCTAGTGGTACGAGCAAGGGCTTGTCCACGCACCTTTCCTGATCAACCTTAGTTCTTAAAGATTGCAATAAAGGTATATTAATTTTGGAGCTGACACAAAGCATAGGAATATAATAAATATGACAGACGACACTCAAGGTTCAAAATTATTTCTGTTGCAGATGAAAACCAAAAAGCTGGGATGTGAAAAGGATAAATATAAGGTCCTGTGCTGGGTTCAATAATCAATTCACAAACACGGGCTGGGGAGGCCATCA
>NW_025797901.1:0-3699 GCF_021613505.1 Equus quagga | reverse complement strand
TGTCTTCCTGATTAATTGGGGCAACAAGTCCTAGGATTCGCTGTTTTTTCTTCCCGACATCGCCGTTCATTCTTTTTTTTTTTTTTGAGGAAGATTAGCCCTGAGCTAACGACTGCTAATCCTCCTCTTTTTGCTGAGGAAGACTGGCCCTGAGCTAACATCGTGCCCATCTTCCTCTACTTTATGTGTGGGACGCCTACCACAGCATGGCGTTTGCCAAGCGGTGCCATGTCCACACCCGGAATCCGAACCAGTGTACCCCAGGCCGCCAAGAAGCGGAAGGTGCGCACTTAATCGCTGCACCACCGGGCGGCCCTCACCCTTCATTCTTGAAGCAAGATAGTCATAAAGAAATCCTCAAAACCACCGTGGAAATTCCACTCATGTGACCAACTTACCCCCGCAGGTTGCTTGGGAGATCTGCAGCCCTGGCGGATGCAAAGGCCCTGTGGCTGCCCTTCCTTCCTGTCCTTTATCCAAAGCTTCGGATGGATGGAATCGCTGAAGTGCACAGGTCTTGGTGAAACTGAGGAGGCTCAGGTTTGTTCCGGGACCGTCGGGTGTGGGGCTGTTCGCTTTTCCCTCTGTCTTCCTGCCTTTGCCCTTGCTGCCAGGAAACACCTGGCCGCTGGCTTTTCAGCGTCAGAAACTGCTCTTTCTTTAAGTCCTGTTTAGACTCAGCGCAGACTCTGAAGGGCTGCGCCTCTGTAGGCACCAGAGGAGGGAGAGGTTGTGTTCCTGCTAAAGCGTTCCCGGCCCTGGTGAGCACAGGGAGGGGGTGTTTGGGGTGTGGCTTCCCGGGCAGGATCTCTGAGCGAACGCCCCCGCCCCCACCCCTGGCAGCCACACAGCCAGACTATCGGGGACCACGTGAACAGCCCCAAGGGAAAACCGATCTCAAAGGAAATCGAGTAATATCGCAATGTTTGACTGTTTCCTGTGTGCTGCTCACTGTGCCGGGGCCTTAATTGCACTGCCTCCTTCACTCCCCAGAATAACACCTGGAGAGGACTCCTGTTATTCTTATCTCGTGAATGGTTTAAGTCATCTGCCACGGCCACCAACAGGAAGTGATGGAGCTAGGACCCACAAACGAAAGTGCAGTCAATGCTGCCTTTGGTCATCTGTTTGGTCTCTTTCATTCACTGCTAAACTGAGTCACTGAAGGAGGAAGGAGACAGATGAGGTGTGATAGAAAGCTTTCTCAGGTACTCAGTTACCACTTTCTTTTCTAAGTTTAGAAAGTCTCCCCATCCCTTCCCCCAGCCCCTGCCTCCCATACACACAAAGGCCTAGAGTGTCTGGGATAACTTTTATTGATTCACATTTTGTTTTTATGAAGATTAGTTAAAAAATGTTCCATGTCTGACAAATATAAATCACTTCATGGCTTTAGGAATTCCAAATCTCCCTGTACAACCTCGTACATCTTCCCAAATGTCATATTTTACATTCTGACTTCAGATTTAAATGTACTGTGTTGAATAATCATGAAACTCAGTGTTATCTAACGGGCTGCCTGAAAAATGTATATTCTTGCAATTAAGAATGTATTACAGATTAATCTTCAGTTAAATGGATGTACAATCTCCCTGTTCGAGGGCACACAATACATAACTTTAAATTTGAGAAGATACCCTCTTGGTTCTGACCAATTATCTCTGCTTTCCTTCTTCATAAATGAAGAAACCGAGTCAGGAACATGAGCTTTCCCACATGCTCAGTCAACGTAAAGTGCTCAGTCCGGTCCTGGACATACACTATGTGCTCAAAAGGTTAGCTATTGATGTCATCATAATGAAGCTGGCAGCATAATTCCTCTTAGGGTGAGGATCTCAATGATTTTTCTTGCTGTTGTTTGAATACCTAAATGGGTCACTTGGACGGGGAAACATAGATCCCAGCACCTGGCGTTAAAGTCTTGCAAGACAAAGGTGGGGCTGACGGTTCTGCCACAGAAGATGAGAGAAGGGGTGAGGAGTCTGCAGATGTGGAGAACAGGGGAGATGAAAGAGGGGGCTCAAGAAGGGTTGGGGCAGGCACTCAGGGGCAGGTCTGACCAATGGGAGCTCCCGGGTGGCGGGGAGGGTCAAGGGCTTAAGAAGGGTACCCAGTGTTGGGTTTTATCCTAATCGCTCTGCCATGTCAGGCTATAAGTGCCCCTCCTCCATTCCCAACAAACCTCTAAGCCAGCCCCATTGTGCAGCTTGAATGAGGACTGCGTGGACATTCCAGTCAGCTGGATCCCATTCTCAGAAAAGCAGAGGTTTGATCTGAGAGTGCCAATTCTCCTGTCAGAAATTCTGGGGTATAAAATCAGGCTGCCCAAGTAACAGGGACCAGAGGGATGGCCCCTGAAGGTTGTTAATTGTCGTTAGAGGAAAATCCTCAAAATGCTAAAACCATGAGTTTCACACAAATATAATATGAACATGTGTCAAAGGTTTTACTTAACTCTTTAATTAAAGAGAGAACCAACAACGTGTTCCATTGATTCAAATGAGAATCTGAGGAACAAACATATAACCAGTCGTGAATGCCGAAATGAAGTTGCTGGTAGATGAAAAATTGAGAAAATTTGCTATTAGTACCTGTTAGGTATGGAGATGAATTTATTAATAGATTAATACCTATGGGCACTAAAGTGTCATGTTTGAAATCCTCTTTTCTACAGGGCAGAAATCAGTTGCATGTCTATATGAAAAAAATTATCTGCTTTTCTATGGATAAGAGTCTTCGCATTACTATCAGTTTTCTACCATTTATAAATGCTAAACCCTTTGAGATCTGCCCGACAACCCCAGTGTCCCACTGAAAGGTCATCTCTTGCCATTTCAAGCTCTTTCACAGTTTCTTCTGACAATTTTAATCCAGACATGGGGATGAGCCTCCTCGTGAGGTGGTTCTGAGGATTACAGGTGTGTCTGCATTGCCCGGCGCTGAGTGGGTGCTCCATCTATGACGGCTGTTATCATAAAGAAGTCATGGCAGGATGAGAGTTGACTTCAGGGGCCGTCCATGAATGGACACCGTTATAAGATAGTCACTGTTTGGTAGCAAACGGCTCTCCCGTTGCAGACTTGGTCACTTAGATGATGGGGTAGGCACTCCCCCATCTGCCATTTAGAACTTTAGGTCTACCTGCCACTGTCATCACCCACTTGGCTGGGGAACTGGTCCAGATTTTCCTCTTGATGGCACAGCAGTCAGCCCTAAGAGCCTAAGAGAAGTGCCAAATTTCATACTCTTTTATAAATTTCTTCAATAAATTAAATACTGTCATCAACATTTTTATTCAGCATTCATAAATGCAATTCATTACTGTCAGAATAAAGCTTTTAGAAGCAAACACGAAAGTAGATGATAATAGAGGCAGATTTGCAGCTGCCTGAACAAATAGATCCCAGAAGTGCCCATTAACAGCCAGTGTCCATCTCAGCGGAGCTCTCTAGTGGTACAAGCAAGGGCTTGTCCACGCACCTTTCCTGATCAACCTTAGTTCTCAAAGATTGCAATAAGGGTATTTTTGCAGCTGACATAAAACATTGAAAGATGATAAATATGATGGACGACACTCAAGGTTCAAAATTATTTCTGTTGCAGATGAAAACCAAAAAGCTGAGATGTAGAAAGGATAAATATAAGGTCTTGAGCTGGGTTCAATAATCAATTCACAAACACGGGCTGGGGAGGCCATCA
>NW_025797900.1:0-3699 GCF_021613505.1 Equus quagga | reverse complement strand
TGTCTTCCTGATTAATTGGGGCAACAAGTCCTAGGATTCGCTGTTTTTTCTTCCCGACATCGCCGTTCATTCTTTTTTTTTTTTTTGAGGAAGATTAGCCCTGAGCTAACGACTGCTAATCCTCCTCTTTTTGCTGAGGAAGACTGGCCCTGAGCTAACATCGTGCCCATCTTCCTCTACTTTATGTGTGGGACGCCTACCACAGCATGGCGTTTGCCAAGCGGTGCCATGTCCACACCCGGAATCCGAACCAGTGTACCCCAGGCCGCCAAGAAGCGGAAGGTGCGCACTTAATCGCTGCACCACCGGGCGGCCCTCACCCTTCATTCTTGAAGCAAGATAGTCATAAAGAAATCCTCAAAACCACCGTGGAAATTCCACTCATGTGACCAACTTACCCCCGCAGGTTGCTTGGGAGATCTGCAGCCCTGGCGGATGCAAAGGCCCTGTGGCTGCCCTTCCTTCCTGTCCTTTATCCAAAGCTTCGGATGGATGGAATCGCTGAAGTGCACAGGTCTTGGTGAAACTGAGGAGGCTCAGGTTTGTTCCGGGACCGTCGGGTGTGGGGCTGTTCGCTTTTCCCTCTGTCTTCCTGCCTTTGCCCTTGCTGCCAGGAAACACCTGGCCGCTGGCTTTTCAGCGTCAGAAACTGCTCTTTCTTTAAGTCCTGTTTAGACTCAGCGCAGACTCTGAAGGGCTGCGCCTCTGTAGGCACCAGAGGAGGGAGAGGTTGTGTTCCTGCTAAAGCGTTCCCGGCCCTGGTGAGCACAGGGAGGGGGTGTTTGGGGTGTGGCTTCCCGGGCAGGATCTCTGAGCGAACGCCCCCGCCCCCACCCCTGGCAGCCACACAGCCAGACTATCGGGGACCACGTGAACAGCCCCAAGGGAAAACCGATCTCAAAGGAAATCGAGTAATATCGCAATGTTTGACTGTTTCCTGTGTGCTGCTCACTGTGCCGGGGCCTTAATTGCACTGCCTCCTTCACTCCCCAGAATAACACCTGGAGAGGACTCCTGTTATTCTTATCTCGTGAATGGTTTAAGTCATCTGCCACGGCCACCAACAGGAAGTGATGGAGCTAGGACCCACAAACGAAAGTGCAGTCAATGCTGCCTTTGGTCATCTGTTTGGTCTCTTTCATTCACTGCTAAACTGAGTCACTGAAGGAGGAAGGAGACAGATGAGGTGTGATAGAAAGCTTTCTCAGGTACTCAGTTACCACTTTCTTTTCTAAGTTTAGAAAGTCTCCCCATCCCTTCCCCCAGCCCCTGCCTCCCATACACACAAAGGCCTAGAGTGTCTGGGATAACTTTTATTGATTCACATTTTGTTTTTATGAAGATTAGTTAAAAAATGTTCCATGTCTGACAAATATAAATCACTTCATGGCTTTAGGAATTCCAAATCTCCCTGTACAACCTCGTACATCTTCCCAAATGTCATATTTTACATTCTGACTTCAGATTTAAATGTACTGTGTTGAATAATCATGAAACTCAGTGTTATCTAACGGGCTGCCTGAAAAATGTATATTCTTGCAATTAAGAATGTATTACAGATTAATCTTCAGTTAAATGGATGTACAATCTCCCTGTTCGAGGGCACACAATACATAACTTTAAATTTGAGAAGATACCCTCTTGGTTCTGACCAATTATCTCTGCTTTCCTTCTTCATAAATGAAGAAACCGAGTCAGGAACATGAGCTTTCCCACATGCTCAGTCAACGTAAAGTGCTCAGTCCGGTCCTGGACATACACTATGTGCTCAAAAGGTTAGCTATTGATGTCATCATAATGAAGCTGGCAGCATAATTCCTCTTAGGGTGAGGATCTCAATGATTTTTCTTGCTGTTGTTTGAATACCTAAATGGGTCACTTGGACGGGGAAACATAGATCCCAGCACCTGGCGTTAAAGTCTTGCAAGACAAAGGTGGGGCTGACGGTTCTGCCACAGAAGATGAGAGAAGGGGTGAGGAGTCTGCAGATGTGGAGAACAGGGGAGATGAAAGAGGGGGCTCAAGAAGGGTTGGGGCAGGCACTCAGGGGCAGGTCTGACCAATGGGAGCTCCCGGGTGGCGGGGAGGGTCAAGGGCTTAAGAAGGGTACCCAGTGTTGGGTTTTATCCTAATCGCTCTGCCATGTCAGGCTATAAGTGCCCCTCCTCCATTCCCAACAAACCTCTAAGCCAGCCCCATTGTGCAGCTTGAATGAGGACTGCGTGGACATTCCAGTCAGCTGGATCCCATTCTCAGAAAAGCAGAGGTTTGATCTGAGAGTGCCAATTCTCCTGTCAGAAATTCTGGGGTATAAAATCAGGCTGCCCAAGTAACAGGGACCAGAGGGATGGCCCCTGAAGGTTGTTAATTGTCGTTAGAGGAAAATCCTCAAAATGCTAAAACCATGAGTTTCACACAAATATAATATGAACATGTGTCAAAGGTTTTACTTAACTCTTTAATTAAAGAGAGAACCAACAACGTGTTCCATTGATTCAAATGAGAATCTGAGGAACAAACATATAACCAGTCGTGAATGCCGAAATGAAGTTGCTGGTAGATGAAAAATTGAGAAAATTTGCTATTAGTACCTGTTAGGTATGGAGATGAATTTATTAATAGATTAATACCTATGGGCACTAAAGTGTCATGTTTGAAATCCTCTTTTCTACAGGGCAGAAATCAGTTGCATGTCTATATGAAAAAAATTATCTGCTTTTCTATGGATAAGAGTCTTCGCATTACTATCAGTTTTCTACCATTTATAAATGCTAAACCCTTTGAGATCTGCCCGACAACCCCAGTGTCCCACTGAAAGGTCATCTCTTGCCATTTCAAGCTCTTTCACAGTTTCTTCTGACAATTTTAATCCAGACATGGGGATGAGCCTCCTCGTGAGGTGGTTCTGAGGATTACAGGTGTGTCTGCATTGCCCGGCGCTGAGTGGGTGCTCCATCTATGACGGCTGTTATCATAAAGAAGTCATGGCAGGATGAGAGTTGACTTCAGGGGCCGTCCATGAATGGACACCGTTATAAGATAGTCACTGTTTGGTAGCAAACGGCTCTCCCGTTGCAGACTTGGTCACTTAGATGATGGGGTAGGCACTCCCCCATCTGCCATTTAGAACTTTAGGTCTACCTGCCACTGTCATCACCCACTTGGCTGGGGAACTGGTCCAGATTTTCCTCTTGATGGCACAGCAGTCAGCCCTAAGAGCCTAAGAGAAGTGCCAAATTTCATACTCTTTTATAAATTTCTTCAATAAATTAAATACTGTCATCAACATTTTTATTCAGCATTCATAAATGCAATTCATTACTGTCAGAATAAAGCTTTTAGAAGCAAACACGAAAGTAGATGATAATAGAGGCAGATTTGCAGCTGCCTGAACAAATAGATCCCAGAAGTGCCCATTAACAGCCAGTGTCCATCTCAGCGGAGCTCTCTAGTGGTACAAGCAAGGGCTTGTCCACGCACCTTTCCTGATCAACCTTAGTTCTCAAAGATTGCAATAAGGGTATTTTTGCAGCTGACATAAAACATTGAAAGATGATAAATATGATGGACGACACTCAAGGTTCAAAATTATTTCTGTTGCAGATGAAAACCAAAAAGCTGAGATGTAGAAAGGATAAATATAAGGTCTTGAGCTGGGTTCAATAATCAATTCACAAACACGGGCTGGGGAGGCCATCA
>NW_025797899.1:0-3699 GCF_021613505.1 Equus quagga | reverse complement strand
TGATGGCCTCCCCAGCCCGTGTTTGTGAATTGATTATTGAACCCAGCTCAAGACCTTATATTTATCCTTTCTACATCTCAGCTTTTTGGTTTTCATCTGCAACAGAAATAATTTTGAACCTTGAGTGTCGTCCATCATATTTATCATCTTTCAATGTTTTATGTCAGCTGCAAAAATACCCTTATTGCAATCTTTGAGAACTAAGGTTGATCAGGAAAGGTGCGTGGACAAGCCCTTGCTTGTACCACTAGAGAGCTCCGCTGAGATGGACACTGGCTGTTAATGGGCACTTCTGGGATCTATTTGTTCAGGCAGCTGCAAATCTGCCTCTATTATCATCTACTTTCGTGTTTGCTTCTAAAAGCTTTATTCTGACAGTAATGAATTGCATTTATGAATGCTGAATAAAAATGTTGATGACAGTATTTAATTTATTGAAGAAATTTATAAAAGAGTATGAAATTTGGCACTTCTCTTAGGCTCTTAGGGCTGACTGCTGTGCCATCAAGAGGAAAATCTGGACCAGTTCCCCAGCCAAGTGGGTGATGACAGTGGCAGGTAGACCTAAAGTTCTAAATGGCAGATGGGGGAGTGCCTACCCCATCATCTAAGTGACCAAGTCTGCAACGGGAGAGCCGTTTGCTACCAAACAGTGACTATCTTATAACGGTGTCCATTCATGGACGGCCCCTGAAGTCAACTCTCATCCTGCCATGACTTCTTTATGATAACAGCCGTCATAGATGGAGCACCCACTCAGCGCCGGGCAATGCAGACACACCTGTAATCCTCAGAACCACCTCACGAGGAGGCTCATCCCCATGTCTGGATTAAAATTGTCAGAAGAAACTGTGAAAGAGCTTGAAATGGCAAGAGATGACCTTTCAGTGGGACACTGGGGTTGTCGGGCAGATCTCAAAGGGTTTAGCATTTATAAATGGTAGAAAACTGATAGTAATGCGAAGACTCTTATCCATAGAAAAGCAGATAATTTTTTTCATATAGACATGCAACTGATTTCTGCCCTGTAGAAAAGAGGATTTCAAACATGACACTTTAGTGCCCATAGGTATTAATCTATTAATAAATTCATCTCCATACCTAACAGGTACTAATAGCAAATTTTCTCAATTTTTCATCTACCAGCAACTTCATTTCGGCATTCACGACTGGTTATATGTTTGTTCCTCAGATTCTCATTTGAATCAATGGAACACGTTGTTGGTTCTCTCTTTAATTAAAGAGTTAAGTAAAACCTTTGACACATGTTCATATTATATTTGTGTGAAACTCATGGTTTTAGCATTTTGAGGATTTTCCTCTAACGACAATTAACAACCTTCAGGGGCCATCCCTCTGGTCCCTGTTACTTGGGCAGCCTGATTTTATACCCCAGAATTTCTGACAGGAGAATTGGCACTCTCAGATCAAACCTCTGCTTTTCTGAGAATGGGATCCAGCTGACTGGAATGTCCACGCAGTCCTCATTCAAGCTGCACAATGGGGCTGGCTTAGAGGTTTGTTGGGAATGGAGGAGGGGCACTTATAGCCTGACATGGCAGAGCGATTAGGATAAAACCCAACACTGGGTACCCTTCTTAAGCCCTTGACCCTCCCCGCCACCCGGGAGCTCCCATTGGTCAGACCTGCCCCTGAGTGCCTGCCCCAACCCTTCTTGAGCCCCCTCTTTCATCTCCCCTGTTCTCCACATCTGCAGACTCCTCACCCCTTCTCTCATCTTCTGTGGCAGAACCGTCAGCCCCACCTTTGTCTTGCAAGACTTTAACGCCAGGTGCTGGGATCTATGTTTCCCCGTCCAAGTGACCCATTTAGGTATTCAAACAACAGCAAGAAAAATCATTGAGATCCTCACCCTAAGAGGAATTATGCTGCCAGCTTCATTATGATGACATCAATAGCTAACCTTTTGAGCACATAGTGTATGTCCAGGACCGGACTGAGCACTTTACGTTGACTGAGCATGTGGGAAAGCTCATGTTCCTGACTCGGTTTCTTCATTTATGAAGAAGGAAAGCAGAGATAATTGGTCAGAACCAAGAGGGTATCTTCTCAAATTTAAAGTTATGTATTGTGTGCCCTCGAACAGGGAGATTGTACATCCATTTAACTGAAGATTAATCTGTAATACATTCTTAATTGCAAGAATATACATTTTTCAGGCAGCCCGTTAGATAACACTGAGTTTCATGATTATTCAACACAGTACATTTAAATCTGAAGTCAGAATGTAAAATATGACATTTGGGAAGATGTACGAGGTTGTACAGGGAGATTTGGAATTCCTAAAGCCATGAAGTGATTTATATTTGTCAGACATGGAACATTTTTTAACTAATCTTCATAAAAACAAAATGTGAATCAATAAAAGTTATCCCAGACACTCTAGGCCTTTGTGTGTATGGGAGGCAGGGGCTGGGGGAAGGGATGGGGAGACTTTCTAAACTTAGAAAAGAAAGTGGTAACTGAGTACCTGAGAAAGCTTTCTATCACACCTCATCTGTCTCCTTCCTCCTTCAGTGACTCAGTTTAGCAGTGAATGAAAGAGACCAAACAGATGACCAAAGGCAGCATTGACTGCACTTTCGTTTGTGGGTCCTAGCTCCATCACTTCCTGTTGGTGGCCGTGGCAGATGACTTAAACCATTCACGAGATAAGAATAACAGGAGTCCTCTCCAGGTGTTATTCTGGGGAGTGAAGGAGGCAGTGCAATTAAGGCCCCGGCACAGTGAGCAGCACACAGGAAACAGTCAAACATTGCGATATTACTCGATTTCCTTTGAGATCGGTTTTCCCTTGGGGCTGTTCACGTGGTCCCCGATAGTCTGGCTGTGTGGCTGCCAGGGGTGGGGGCGGGGGCGTTCGCTCAGAGATCCTGCCCGGGAAGCCACACCCCAAACACCCCCTCCCTGTGCTCACCAGGGCCGGGAACGCTTTAGCAGGAACACAACCTCTCCCTCCTCTGGTGCCTACAGAGGCGCAGCCCTTCAGAGTCTGCGCTGAGTCTAAACAGGACTTAAAGAAAGAGCAGTTTCTGACGCTGAAAAGCCAGCGGCCAGGTGTTTCCTGGCAGCAAGGGCAAAGGCAGGAAGACAGAGGGAAAAGCGAACAGCCCCACACCCGACGGTCCCGGAACAAACCTGAGCCTCCTCAGTTTCACCAAGACCTGTGCACTTCAGCGATTCCATCCATCCGAAGCTTTGGATAAAGGACAGGAAGGAAGGGCAGCCACAGGGCCTTTGCATCCGCCAGGGCTGCAGATCTCCCAAGCAACCTGCGGGGGTAAGTTGGTCACATGAGTGGAATTTCCACGGTGGTTTTGAGGATTTCTTTATGACTATCTTGCTTCAAGAATGAAGGGTGAGGGCCGCCCGGTGGTGCAGCGATTAAGTGCGCACCTTCCGCTTCTTGGCGGCCTGGGGTACACTGGTTCGGATTCCGGGTGTGGACATGGCACCGCTTGGCAAACGCCATGCTGTGGTAGGCGTCCCACACATAAAGTAGAGGAAGATGGGCACGATGTTAGCTCAGGGCCAGTCTTCCTCAGCAAAAAGAGGAGGATTAGCAGTCGTTAGCTCAGGGCTAATCTTCCTCAAAAAAAAAAAAAAGAATGAACGGCGATGTCGGGAAGAAAAAACAGCGAATCCTAGGACTTGTTGCCCCAATTAATCAGGAAGACA
>NW_025797898.1:0-6317 GCF_021613505.1 Equus quagga | reverse complement strand
CTGGAGACGAGAGAATCATTTGACGAGAGGTGGTCCAGGAGGTGAAACTTTGTTGACATGCGGAAGACAAACAACGAAACAGACAACAAATTATAATAAGAAATACAAGCAGTATGACTAACCCAATGAATAAGGTTTTGATAGCAGTCCAGAAACCTGGTCCTGACCAAGAGTTCAACCAGTCATTTAGAGATAGGGCAGGGTCAGACATGGACTTAATTTGGTGGCTCATATCAGACAGGAAGCCGGAGATAGTTTGATGGTAGTCAGGAATATAGACACAACATTCAGTTTTTATAATGGCACAGGTGCCCCCCTGTGCTGCTGTCAAGACATCCAGTGCCATTCGGTTTGGGAGGACTGCCTTATGCATTTGGGATACTTCTAAATTGAGCAGCGAAAGGCTATGTTGTGTATCATTTAATGCCTTCATAGTAAATTTGTTTAGGACTTCCATGGGCCAGATGACACTTTCGATTCCTAACTGGGGAAGGAAAATTGAGGCAACATGGTCATACCAGTGGAAGACAGAGCGGGTCCAGCGCTGTTGCAGGTTGGGTAGGTTAGCAGGAGGAGATATAGTAAATGTAGTTCTACCTTGCATCCAGACAAAGCCTAGGGTGCATCGTCCAATCCATCCAGGTGGCAGCCAAGGCCATAAGTTGGAGCCACATAGCCACTGAGTGCCATTAGGGGCTAACCAACGTGTGCTTGGTCGTCTATCCCAGTCAGTCCCAAACCAATCAGTATTTTTTTAAGCTTATGATATGAGAACACATATGACGGGGAATCTGTCCCATAGGTCGGGTGCTATTAGGCCACGTATCACAGGTGTGATTGGTTTGTTCCCAACATTTAGTGGCCTTTTGACTGAGTTGACCACTAGCAGGAGTGAGCCAAATATATTCGTCCCAAATTTGATAGAGTCCATCCTGTGTGTATCGATAAGCTGGGGACTTTACCTTTGGAACTTGTTGTTCATGATCCACTTGTGACAAGGCAAATCTAGTTAGTATTTGGGCAGTAGTGTTGAAGGAAAAGGTTTGCTTGTGGCCAGGGAGCTCCCAGGTGTCAGAGACAGATGGCCACAAGGAAACATTATGATTCGTAACAGATGAATCTTGCAGAAGAGAAGAGCTAGAATCTAATATCCATGAATGTGTACTATACCTTCTACTGAAACATAATTTTTTTCTCTAAAATCACCCTCATTTTTATAAAAGATAGCCAAATTAAGATTAACTGGTCTGCCAATTATTTACATAAGTGCAGCAAGAATACCAATTGATTATACAGGATTTTTAAATCTGCTTTGCTGGAATTTTTATGAGGAATCTCAGATTGAACTGTAAAGGCCTCTCGAGGCCAGAAAAGCCAAGCCAGGGACTTGCCATCAGATTTTGCCTGCAGTACCTACAGGTTTGGGTGGACTCCTCTCTTCTCGAGGTCCCCCAAAATATTCTGAGGTTCCTTGCACCCGCCAGATAAGCAAGCTTCCTTACTTACCGGGTAAGATTGCCAGAATCTCTGTAAACAAGGTACCAGGCCCATATTTCCAAGTGGCTTCAGTTCCAGAAAGTCCAATCTTTGTTCTTGAAAAGCTGTGTTGTCATATCTGAGCCTGTATATTTCTCTCAAATATGACATTCCAGTCAAAGCCTTGGTAAGATAACCAATGTGTCCTGTTATAAGGAGACCAAATTCTTATTGAACTTATGCAAATAACTATATTGCCACGAAATAACCGTACTCACAAAGAGTTTCCAAATTCTGGAGGGATCAGGTTGGGAGAAAAAGACAAATGTTTCAGTTTTGCTCATAAAGATGTATTTCACTAAATTGCTGTAAGTCATAGTTAGCATAAGAGAAAAGATTTCCTTAAATCTGAGAAAACAAAACAAAACATTAAAACTCAACAATATTTCAAACAGAAGTCATAAAAAATTATAATCATCCTCACCAGTTCACACAGTCCTGTATAATCAGTTCTTGAGCTTAATCTTCTGTTAGCAGATCTATGAGCTTAGTTTCTGTTAGAATTCTGTAATTTCTTACCCAATTCAGTTTTACACTCTGAAAGTTTATCAGAAACCTATAGTTTAGAACCTTTGTCATAATCCTTTCCAGGAATTTCTCTGAAGATGAAACATTTGCAAAAGCAAAAAGCATCACAGTAAAACAACAACTATCTGCAAATGGACAAAGGACTCAAAAGGGCAATTGACAAAGAAACTTGGCTATTTCTGTGACATATAACACTTTAAGATAATAACTGGAATTATGACTGATAACCAGAACAGATTAGAATTTTAGGAATGCTATATAATGTTAAGACATGTATATTAATAATGTTCACCCACGTAATACCACATAAGAAAGTTTATCATCGCTTATTTGACAATGCTTCCCATGTAATTTAATAAACCAAATAAACCTAATTAATTTAGTATTTTTCCTCTTTATAGGAAGAGAGCAAATTTCTTTGAGAAGTCTCAGGGGCCCTCTGAAAATCCTCAGAGAAATTCTTCTTCCATCTACCAGGTCAAAAGAAAGCCTTCATTCAGGATTTGAATATTTTTTGAGGGAGAAGCTTGTCAAAAATATCAAAAGTTTTTAAAATACTTGTTCAAATAGGAAACAACGCTCACTGTTAAACAATGCTCAGGCATCCATTCAAAGTGACAACAGAGACAGTCAAGAGCAAACAACATCGTCAAAAAATTTTAGAAGAGACCTCTTTCTTTCTGAATATAGGAAATTATTTTAACAAAACATAGATTTTCTGTCTTTTAGGTAGAGTTAGAGCAGGCCAAAAGTTCAAGAAAATTATGCTTTGAGAGAAAACCAAATTTTAATTTCTGTACCAGCTTATTTTTAACATTAAAACTCATTCACTTAATTGGATTTACTCTAATCTTAGTCTACCTGACCAGGCATAAAACTCCTTTCAGAATTTCTCCTTCACAAACCTTCTACAACTTTCTTTTTGCCTTCAGAATTTGTCCCAAAGTCTGTCTTTTTTCCTTTCTAGTACTTTAGGACAAACTTATCTTTCTTAACCCATCAAACAAAAATACTTCCATTCTTTATACCCTCTTTACTGAAAACATACATTTTAACTTTCCTTAGATACAGAGCTGTTTTCCTTATTAATTTCCAGTAGCTTTTTTTTTTTTTTTAATTTTATGTATTTAATTTCCAGTAGCTTTAATTATATAGGTTAATAAGAACTTTTAACCCTTAACAGACCATAGTAAACACTAAAAAGGTAAGCAATTATGAATTGTTTTTTATACCAGCATTCTAAACACTTCATAATTTCTAGAAACATGCTGCTTTACAATAACAGACCCAAAGACTTTTAGCCTCTCTGCAATAAGAAGCCAAAAGTAGATAACTTAGATAAGTTTAGCTGTAATGCTTGTGTGCTATCCAATCCCAAAATGACCCAGATGCTCAGATTTTTATCATTTAACTTAACTTGGCAAAACTCAAGATTGTTATCAAAACAATTTGGAAGCTGTTTTTTTTTTTTTTTCAAGTATACAGACCATAAAACAGTTATTGTACCCACAAAAACTTCATGAGACATTAGACAAAACTGGTCATCATTTAAAGCTATTATTTTGCTGACGAATTTAACAGACAATGTGAACTTATTTGACTAGTAAACCCAGGCTGCATGCCTGCATCACAGGCAAATACTGACAGCTCTGACAGGAAGACTATTTTCAATCAAACCAACAAACTTAAACAAGCTTTCATTTACCAAAGGTTAATTCAAATCAAGTTAACTTGAAAGACATTGGGTTAATTTCTACTACATTTAGAATTTATGTAAGCGCTTACTTGAAGCCAATTAAACAGAGCTCTTAATTTTGGTAACACCATCCGGAGGTAAAATATCACACATATAACGTACACATAGACACACGTACACAGAGACTGCACAGCTATTGTTACAGCTATTGTTTTTTACCAATATTTGTGGAGAAGATACTCAAGATGCTAGATTTTTTGCAAGGGCACGCTTATGGCTGTTTTGCCTCTCCCCTCCTCTTTTTTATTTCCTTCAGTCTTAGGAATTAGTGATGGGCTAGATAGTAGTTCCTGGAGAGGGGAGATGATAATCCTTTTCGTGATAAAGGAACTAGGTGGAATCTGAACTGCCTCTAGAGCTGTATTTCCAGTCTTGCAAGGATTTTCTAAGGACAGTTGCTCTTGATTTCCCAGAAACTGGATTGTAACTCAGATTACATTCCAGGTTGATCTACCTGTCCAACTGCATCACAAAGGCACAGAGAAACCCCTCAAATTTTCTCCCAGATGGAGTTAGAACGCATCCACAGGGTGGCTCTCTGGGGATGCTTAGGAGCCTTCCCCGTGGCGGTAAAGCCAGTGTCTGACTGACAGCAGCTGGAGAAAGCGTGCAGAGGCTGATGGTGGGTGTGCAGAGGCTGATTGCGGGTGTTGACATAGTTATAAGATTTATTCAAGTCCCACTCAGCCTGGGCACTTTGTCTCTGAGCCAGCAAAGTTGAGGTAGGGAAGCAGGAGGCAAAGGCCTGGAACTGGCTGGAGGCTGGGGCTCCCAGAGACAGGTTTGAGAGTTAAATCCCTGGCAAAAGGCTTATTTTTCCAATTTTACAGAAGGTCAAGGTTCTGCTCAGGTCTAGCCTGAACTTAACCTCGACTTGGTGACAACAGAAGAGATGATGAGCAAAACAGACAAAGAAAGGAAAAGAAGAGATCAGACCTCACCCTCACGGCCTCTTCCAGAGGGTTATCAAGATAAGAGTCACACAACAGTTCCCGTGCTGGGGCACACTACGCTAGCACGACAGTTCACAGAATAAATCACAGGTTTCCTACCCTCATAACCGACTCAGTAGGTGACTAAAATACTCAATGAGTCAACTGTCAAGAGAGGGCACCCCCACTTAGGGTTGCTGGGGTGATCAGGCCCAGAAACCCAAAGTTGGGGCTCCCAGGGGTGGAGCCTTTTACTCTTTAAAGATTTCTTTGTTTCCCAGTCACAAAGCTCAAAAGGAGATGAAAATGGCCATTGTAACTCCAAGAGAGACAAAAGAAACGGGTCCATTACCATGAAAAATCCCCCCTGAACCTAGGGCAGCGTCCTACCCGTTGTTCCTACTGTGGGGTTCCTATAGCAAGGGGTGATGGGGGCGTCCCCCGGCATTGCATCCCTTGTATACCTTCCCTGCTATGCCTGGCAGTAACAGGTGCCTGGTGCCTATTCTGCCTGACAGCATAGGCCTGGTGAATGGTCCCCGAGAGAAAAGGAGAAAGAAAAGGAGCCATTACCTTGAAAATCCCCCCATTGGGGTTCCTGTAGCAAGGGATGATGGGGGCATCCCTTGAACATCTTCCCTATTCTGCCTGGCAGGAATAGGTGCCTGGTGAATGGTCCCAGAGAAAGGGAGCCATTACCTTGAAAATCCCCCCAATGGAGTTCCTGTAGCAAGGGATGATGGGGGCATCCCTTGAACATCTTCCCTATTCTGCCTGACAGTAATAGGTGCCTGGCGTATGGTCCCCAGGAGAGAAAAGGACAAAGACAGTGAGAAAGAGAAAGACAGTGAGGAATTTTCCGCCAGTCTGGGGGACATTCTACCCAATTGCATCCTGGAGCCATTCTCCCAAGAAGGGGTTCCCATACTCCACCAAAGGTTAGAGTTTGGTACTTCCCTTGAACTGGAGTCCCGAGTGGGACTTTCCTCGCAGTTCAGAGCGTGGTCAGGTGCCAGAGGGAGGGATCCCAATCCAGCCTTAGGAAAAGAAACCTTCCACGGGAGTCTTGGAGATTGGCGGCCGTCCTAATGACTTAAGTGGCCGACCCGCGCCCACGTAAAATTTGTCTATTAGAGATAGAGTCAGGAAGGAATGGATTAATTCATTCTCCATCACCCTGAGGCTTAAGGTACTGATTCTCTTCAAGCTGAATGCCACAATTTGCCCCATAGAGTAGCCATGGGCAGCAAACGTGGATTCATACAGCTGTCCGAGAAAGTTCCCGATGGAGCAGTGAATCTAGATCCATCCTTGAAAAAGAGCAAGGCACAAGGAAGAAAAGGGCACTTACCAGAACTCGAGCTCACAAGTCGATGAAGCAATCCCCGTATGGAAGATCCCCTGAAGCAAGTTCCCCATACGGGCCACCAGAAATGATGCGGGGTCGGTGAGCCGAGGAGTCGAAAGAAAGATTTCTTAGACTCTCAAGATCTGGCAGTAGTGCTCTTTTATTTAGAGAATAGTGTGGAATAGCATGGGGACAGGACCCATGGGCAGGCAGAGCT
>NW_025797897.1:0-6317 GCF_021613505.1 Equus quagga | reverse complement strand
AGCTCTGCCTGCCCATGGGTCCTGTCCCCATGCTATTCCACACTATTCTCTAAATAAAAGAGCACTACTGCCAGATCTTGAGAGTCTAAGAAATCTTTCTTTCGACTCCTCGGCTCACCGACCCCGCATCATTTCTGGTGGCCCGTATGGGGAACTTGCTTCAGGGGATCTTCCATACGGGGATTGCTTCATCGACTTGTGAGCTCGAGTTCTGGTAAGTGCCCTTTTCTTCCTTGTGCCTTGCTCTTTTTCAAGGATGGATCTAGATTCACTGCTCCATCGGGAACTTTCTCGGACAGCTGTATGAATCCACGTTTGCTGCCCATGGCTACTCTATGGGGCAAATTGTGGCATTCAGCTTGAAGAGAATCAGTACCTTAAGCCTCAGGGTGATGGAGAATGAATTAATCCATTCCTTCCTGACTCTATCTCTAATAGACAAATTTTACGTGGGCGCGGGTCGGCCACTTAAGTCATTAGGACGGCCGCCAATCTCCAAGACTCCCGTGGAAGGTTTCTTTTCCTAAGGCTGGATTGGGATCCCTCCCTCTGGCACCTGACCACGCTCTGAACTGCGAGGAAAGTCCCACTCGGGACTCCAGTTCAAGGGAAGTACCAAACTCTAACCTTTGGTGGAGTATGGGAACCCCTTCTTGGGAGAATGGCTCCAGGATGCAATTGGGTAGAATGTCCCCCAGACTGGCGGAAAATTCCTCACTGTCTTTCTCTTTCTCACTGTCTTTGTCCTTTTCTCTCCTGGGGACCATACGCCAGGCACCTATTACTGTCAGGCAGAATAGGGAAGATGTTCAAGGGATGCCCCCATCATCCCTTGCTACAGGAACTCCATTGGGGGGATTTTCAAGGTAATGGCTCCCTTTCTCTGGGACCATTCACCAGGCACCTATTCCTGCCAGGCAGAATAGGGAAGATGTTCAAGGGATGCCCCCATCATCCCTTGCTACAGGAACCCCAATGGGGGGATTTTCAAGGTAATGGCTCCTTTTCTTTCTCCTTTTCTCTCGGGGACCATTCACCAGGCCTATGCTGTCAGGCAGAATAGGCACCAGGCACCTGTTACTGCCAGGCATAGCAGGGAAGGTATACAAGGGATGCAATGCCGGGGGACGCCCCCATCACCCCTTGCTATAGGAACCCCACAGTAGGAACAACGGGTAGGACGCTGCCCTAGGTTCAGGGGGGATTTTTCATGGTAATGGACCCGTTTCTTTTGTCTCTCTTGGAGTTACAATGGCCATTTTCATCTCCTTTTGAGCTTTGTGACTGGGAAACAAAGAAATC
This sequence comes from Equus quagga, assembly GCF_021613505.1. Taxonomy (NCBI): domain Eukaryota; kingdom Metazoa; phylum Chordata; class Mammalia; order Perissodactyla; family Equidae; genus Equus; species Equus quagga. The sequence goes on along the minus strand of NW_025797897.1, from coordinate 5,015 downwards.
TTTAAAGAGTAAAAGGCTCCACCCCTGGGAGCCCCAACTTTGGGTTTCTGGGCCTGATCACCCCAGCAACCCTAAGTGGGGGTGCCCTCTCTTGACAGTTGACTCATTGAGTATTTTAGTCACCTACTGAGTCGGTTATGAGGGTAGGAAACCTGTGATTTATTCTGTGAACTGTCGTGCTAGCGTAGTGTGCCCCAGCACGGGAACTGTTGTGTGACTCTTATCTTGATAACCCTCTGGAAGAGGCCGTGAGGGTGAGGTCTGATCTCTTCTTTTCCTTTCTTTGTCTGTTTTGCTCATCATCTCTTCTGTTGTCACCAAGTCGAGGTTAAGTTCAGGCTAGACCTGAGCAGAACCTTGACCTTCTGTAAAATTGGAAAAATAAGCCTTTTGCCAGGGATTTAACTCTCAAACCTGTCTCTGGGAGCCCCAGCCTCCAGCCAGTTCCAGGCCTTTGCCTCCTGCTTCCCTACCTCAACTTTGCTGGCTCAGAGACAAAGTGCCCAGGCTGAGTGGGACTTGAATAAATCTTATAACTATGTCAACACCCGCAATCAGCCTCTGCACACCCACCATCAGCCTCTGCACGCTTTCTCCAGCTGCTGTCAGTCAGACACTGGCTTTACCGCCACGGGGAAGGCTCCTAAGCATCCCCAGAGAGCCACCCTGTGGATGCGTTCTAACTCCATCTGGGAGAAAATTTGAGGGGTTTCTCTGTGCCTTTGTGATGCAGTTGGACAGGTAGATCAACCTGGAATGTAATCTGAGTTACAATCCAGTTTCTGGGAAATCAAGAGCAACTGTCCTTAGAAAATCCTTGCAAGACTGGAAATACAGCTCTAGAGGCAGTTCAGATTCCACCTAGTTCCTTTATCACGAAAAGGATTATCATCTCCCCTCTCCAGGAACTACTATCTAGCCCATCACTAATTCCTAAGACTGAAGGAAATAAAAAAGAGGAGGGGAGAGGCAAAACAGCCATAAGCGTGCCCTTGCAAAAAATCTAGCATCTTGAGTATCTTCTCCACAAATATTGGTAAAAAACAATAGCTGTAACAATAGCTGTGCAGTCTCTGTGTACGTGTGTCTATGTGTACGTTATATGTGTGATATTTTACCTCCGGATGGTGTTACCAAAATTAAGAGCTCTGTTTAATTGGCTTCAAGTAAGCGCTTACATAAATTCTAAATGTAGTAGAAATTAACCCAATGTCTTTCAAGTTAACTTGATTTGAATTAACCTTTGGTAAATGAAAGCTTGTTTAAGTTTGTTGGTTTGATTGAAAATAGTCTTCCTGTCAGAGCTGTCAGTATTTGCCTGTGATGCAGGCATGCAGCCTGGGTTTACTAGTCAAATAAGTTCACATTGTCTGTTAAATTCGTCAGCAAAATAATAGCTTTAAATGATGACCAGTTTTGTCTAATGTCTCATGAAGTTTTTGTGGGTACAATAACTGTTTTATGGTCTGTATACTTGAAAAAAAAAAAAAAACAGCTTCCAAATTGTTTTGATAACAATCTTGAGTTTTGCCAAGTTAAGTTAAATGATAAAAATCTGAGCATCTGGGTCATTTTGGGATTGGATAGCACACAAGCATTACAGCTAAACTTATCTAAGTTATCTACTTTTGGCTTCTTATTGCAGAGAGGCTAAAAGTCTTTGGGTCTGTTATTGTAAAGCAGCATGTTTCTAGAAATTATGAAGTGTTTAGAATGCTGGTATAAAAAACAATTCATAATTGCTTACCTTTTTAGTGTTTACTATGGTCTGTTAAGGGTTAAAAGTTCTTATTAACCTATATAATTAAAGCTACTGGAAATTAAATACATAAAATTAAAAAAAAAAAAAAAGCTACTGGAAATTAATAAGGAAAACAGCTCTGTATCTAAGGAAAGTTAAAATGTATGTTTTCAGTAAAGAGGGTATAAAGAATGGAAGTATTTTTGTTTGATGGGTTAAGAAAGATAAGTTTGTCCTAAAGTACTAGAAAGGAAAAAAGACAGACTTTGGGACAAATTCTGAAGGCAAAAAGAAAGTTGTAGAAGGTTTGTGAAGGAGAAATTCTGAAAGGAGTTTTATGCCTGGTCAGGTAGACTAAGATTAGAGTAAATCCAATTAAGTGAATGAGTTTTAATGTTAAAAATAAGCTGGTACAGAAATTAAAATTTGGTTTTCTCTCAAAGCATAATTTTCTTGAACTTTTGGCCTGCTCTAACTCTACCTAAAAGACAGAAAATCTATGTTTTGTTAAAATAATTTCCTATATTCAGAAAGAAAGAGGTCTCTTCTAAAATTTTTTGACGATGTTGTTTGCTCTTGACTGTCTCTGTTGTCACTTTGAATGGATGCCTGAGCATTGTTTAACAGTGAGCGTTGTTTCCTATTTGAACAAGTATTTTAAAAACTTTTGATATTTTTGACAAGCTTCTCCCTCAAAAAATATTCAAATCCTGAATGAAGGCTTTCTTTTGACCTGGTAGATGGAAGAAGAATTTCTCTGAGGATTTTCAGAGGGCCCCTGAGACTTCTCAAAGAAATTTGCTCTCTTCCTATAAAGAGGAAAAATACTAAATTAATTAGGTTTATTTGGTTTATTAAATTACATGGGAAGCATTGTCAAATAAGCGATGATAAACTTTCTTATGTGGTATTACGTGGGTGAACATTATTAATATACATGTCTTAACATTATATAGCATTCCTAAAATTCTAATCTGTTCTGGTTATCAGTCATAATTCCAGTTATTATCTTAAAGTGTTATATGTCACAGAAATAGCCAAGTTTCTTTGTCAATTGCCCTTTTGAGTCCTTTGTCCATTTGCAGATAGTTGTTGTTTTACTGTGATGCTTTTTGCTTTTGCAAATGTTTCATCTTCAGAGAAATTCCTGGAAAGGATTATGACAAAGGTTCTAAACTATAGGTTTCTGATAAACTTTCAGAGTGTAAAACTGAATTGGGTAAGAAATTACAGAATTCTAACAGAAACTAAGCTCATAGATCTGCTAACAGAAGATTAAGCTCAAGAACTGATTATACAGGACTGTGTGAACTGGTGAGGATGATTATAATTTTTTATGACTTCTGTTTGAAATATTGTTGAGTTTTAATGTTTTGTTTTGTTTTCTCAGATTTAAGGAAATCTTTTCTCTTATGCTAACTATGACTTACAGCAATTTAGTGAAATACATCTTTATGAGCAAAACTGAAACATTTGTCTTTTTCTCCCAACCTGATCCCTCCAGAATTTGGAAACTCTTTGTGAGTACGGTTATTTCGTGGCAATATAGTTATTTGCATAAGTTCAATAAGAATTTGGTCTCCTTATAACAGGACACATTGGTTATCTTACCAAGGCTTTGACTGGAATGTCATATTTGAGAGAAATATACAGGCTCAGATATGACAACACAGCTTTTCAAGAACAAAGATTGGACTTTCTGGAACTGAAGCCACTTGGAAATATGGGCCTGGTACCTTGTTTACAGAGATTCTGGCAATCTTACCCGGTAAGTAAGGAAGCTTGCTTATCTGGCGGGTGCAAGGAACCTCAGAATATTTTGGGGGACCTCGAGAAGAGAGGAGTCCACCCAAACCTGTAGGTACTGCAGGCAAAATCTGATGGCAAGTCCCTGGCTTGGCTTTTCTGGCCTCGAGAGGCCTTTACAGTTCAATCTGAGATTCCTCATAAAAATTCCAGCAAAGCAGATTTAAAAATCCTGTATAATCAATTGGTATTCTTGCTGCACTTATGTAAATAATTGGCAGACCAGTTAATCTTAATTTGGCTATCTTTTATAAAAATGAGGGTGATTTTAGAGAAAAAAATTATGTTTCAGTAGAAGGTATAGTACACATTCATGGATATTAGATTCTAGCTCTTCTCTTCTGCAAGATTCATCTGTTACGAATCATAATGTTTCCTTGTGGCCATCTGTCTCTGACACCTGGGAGCTCCCTGGCCACAAGCAAACCTTTTCCTTCAACACTACTGCCCAAATACTAACTAGATTTGCCTTGTCACAAGTGGATCATGAACAACAAGTTCCAAAGGTAAAGTCCCCAGCTTATCGATACACACAGGATGGACTCTATCAAATTTGGGACGAATATATTTGGCTCACTCCTGCTAGTGGTCAACTCAGTCAAAAGGCCACTAAATGTTGGGAACAAACCAATCACACCTGTGATACGTGGCCTAATAGCACCCGACCTATGGGACAGATTCCCCGTCATATGTGTTCTCATATCATAAGCTTAAAAAAATACTGATTGGTTTGGGACTGACTGGGATAGACGACCAAGCACACGTTGGTTAGCCCCTAATGGCACTCAGTGGCTATGTGGCTCCAACTTATGGCCTTGGCTGCCACCTGGATGGATTGGACGATGCACCCTAGGCTTTGTCTGGATGCAAGGTAGAACTACATTTACTATATCTCCTCCTGCTAACCTACCCAACCTGCAACAGCGCTGGACCCGCTCTGTCTTCCACTGGTATGACCATGTTGCCTCAATTTTCCTTCCCCAGTTAGGAATCGAAAGTGTCATCTGGCCCATGGAAGTCCTAAACAAATTTACTATGAAGGCATTAAATGATACACAACATAGCCTTTCGCTGCTCAATTTAGAAGTATCCCAAATGCATAAGGCAGTCCTCCCAAACCGAATGGCACTGGATGTCTTGACAGCAGCACAGGGGGGCACCTGTGCCATTATAAAAACTGAATGTTGTGTCTATATTCCTGACTACCATCAAACTATCTCCGGCTTCCTGTCTGATATGAGCCACCAAATTAAGTCCATGTCTGACCCTGCCCTATCTCTAAATGACTGGTTGAACTCTTGGTCAGGACCAGGTTTCTGGACTGCTATCAAAACCTTATTCATTGGGTTAGTCATACTGCTTGTATTTCTTATTATAATTTGTTGTCTGTTTCGTTGTTTGTCTTCCGCATGTCAACAAAGTTTCACCTCCTGGACCACCTCTCGTCAAATGATTCTCTCGTCTCCAG
>NW_025797896.1:0-2109 GCF_021613505.1 Equus quagga | reverse complement strand
CCTCCCCCAGGCAATGCCGCCCCCCAGCCCTGCCGTCATCCCCAGCCCCGCCCGCCTCCAGCCGCGCCTTTCCTGTTGACTTGACCCCCTTCCAGACACAGAAGGACACCAGCACCCAGCAGGCCAGCAGACACAGGGTCACCTCCCAGTTGAGGGCCCCTGGCACCTCCAGCCCCCCAGAGGGCTGCAAGACTTTGCTCCCGGGGGAGGGAGAGCCCGTGAGGGCTGTGCCAGCAGAGGGCAAAGCGACGGGGAGCTGTCCCAGGGGTGGTGCTCCCCCTCGTGCAGCCCTGGAGTCCAGCTGGTCCCTCCTGGGCCCCGATACTCGCAGACTCGGGCCACGTGTGGAGCCCAGAGAGGGGGACAGGCCGCCCGGCCCAGAGGAGCCCGACTCCCTCCCGGAACTCGATGACAGGACACTGGCGGTCGGCAGGCTGGTCACAGGCGAGGTCGGCCCGGCGGGCAGCAGCCCGGGCTCCCAGGCGCAGGACGCACGCCTGGGGCGCGGCAGCCTTGGCGGGCAACCGTCACCTGCCCAGAGGCCTGAGCACAGCACAGAGGCCCAGCGCACCGCTCTCCTCCCGGGAAAGCACCAGGGAAGGGGCGGTTCGCGCAGGCGCACTGAGGTTACGTCGTGCTCTATTGGGCGGGGCTTCACGAGGGAGTCCCCATTGGCTCGGCCGGCTACAGGGTCTCTGGGCCGGCTTGGCGGGAACCTGTCACACTCCGAGGGACTCAAAGCGGGTCTGTTTGCGCAGGCGCACTGGACATCCCGAGTTGCATTGCGCGCGAAAGGGGGGAACTCGGTGAGAGGGCTTCAGTCCCTGAGCGGCGGGCTGAGAGGGCCGGCGGATTCGGCTTGGACTCTGAGGGGAACGACGGAGTGGCAGCAGCTATGCAGGCCGCAGACGAAGGTGGCGGTGGTGCGGCTGGTGCGAGGGGTGGCCCCAGCGGCCCTGGAGGCCCTAACAGCCATAGTCCCCCCAGCGTTCTGGAAGGCCGGGGTGCTCCTGTCAGCCCTGGCGGCCCCAGCGACCAAGTTAGCCCTGGCGGCCCCGACAGCCAGGGCGGCCCTGGCGGCCCCAGGGCCCAGGGTGGCTCTGGCATCCCTGATGGCCAGGGTGGCCCTGGTGGCCCGGGCAGCCCTGGAGACGAGGGGGCGGTGGGGCCAGCAGCCGTAGGTGCTCCCGATGTCGCACGGGCAGCACTTGAGTCAGGGCTAGGTGGAGATGCAGCACCAGTGGATGTAGGACCAGAAAACCGACAGATGGTCTTGTATCCTTTCCATTGAGCCCCTGCGGCCTGGTGGCCACAGGATGGGCCAGGGACGTGTCAAAAGGCCCGGCACAGGGCACAGGGCAGCCGGGGGGTGGGACACACAAAGGGGAGCAGTGAGGGGAAGCTGGGGTAGCCTGACGCGGGGTGGGGGAGGGTGCGCGGTGGGGGGCGGGGGGCGGGGAATTGACGCCTGAGGAGGCTGGAGGGTGGGGACACAGGCCGGAAGGAGCGGGGGAGGTGGGACAGGGTGAACTGAGTGAGGAGGGAGGCGGGCAGGCCAGGGTGGCCTGAGCTGGCAGGACTGGGTTTGTGTGTTCGAGGGTGAGGGTGAGGGTGAGGGTGGGGGGGGACGGCCTGAGGGGAAGCTGGGGTGAAGGCCAGCCTCTGAGACGTGCGAAGCCTGAGGCACCAGCAAATTCAGTAGCAGATGGTGCCTTAACCATGCCTCCCCCAGCACACTCACCGTGCCTTTCCGGTCCCCCCTGGAGGCAGAGATGGCCCGCAGGGCCATGGCCCCAGAAGCCCAACACCACCAGCAGGCGGTTCAGAAGGAGTGCGCCGTGAACGGCAGCGTCCTGGCTGTGTCAGTTCTACACGGAGCTGAGATGGGGGTGGCGGCAAGGGCTCAGGGCCTGAGAGCCAATCTCAGCCGGAGGGGCTCGGTGATGGACACAGGGAGACTCTCAAGTGTCAGGTCTCCGGGGCGGGTGTGGTGTGCTGGGTGTAAGAGAGAGTCATCACCTTGAACTTGATCTTTACCCCTCGCTTTTAGCAGATGGACTGCTGAAGACCCTGACCTCCTCCAGATTTCCGTCAACTCCTTCCTGGACC
>NW_025797895.1:0-12337 GCF_021613505.1 Equus quagga | reverse complement strand
TGAAGACCCTGACCTCCTCCAGATTTCCGTCAACTCCTTCCTGGACCAGCTTGCCCTGGTGGTGCTGAGCATTCAGCACTTTGGACTCCCACCTCCGCTTAGCTTAGGCTGAAGAAAGGGGACTGAGGCCAAACCGTTTTGTCCCCTACTAAGCAAGGCGTAGGGAATTGATACTTGGAGTACTTGCCACTTTAATATTGGGATCTAATTTTTTGCCTGTACTGGCCCTTGGTATCTCTTGGTCCACTTGTTTTATTTCCCTGTTGCTGGAGGAGGGGATGATTAAACGTTTGTTACAGCAGAAAATAAAACTGAGCTTCTATTTTGTGTCTGAGTTTCTTTTCAGCTACTGCACCTCAAGATTTTCTTGCCTTTGTCCTTGTGTGGGACGCGAGGTTCTGGGATTCAGATAGTCCAGTAGTACCAGGTAACTGAACACAACTTAGGAAAACGAAAACCAAGTCCCGTGTTCACTAGATACTGTCAACATTTTGCAATATTTTCTTAGTTATATTTACACATTAAATGTATAACAACGTATAATGTGTCAGTTTTCAAGTTTAGCATAATTCTTTTCCTTTTTTTCACTTACCATACTAGCTTTTCCACTTTCTAAAAACCCCTCAAAAAAATGTTAGTGAGTGGATGCGTAAAGTGCGTTATAACGTAATGTTGGACAGTTAAAATTGTTATCAGTTTTGCCCCTGTTATAGACAAGGATTCAATGGAATTCTTGTACGTAAGTGTTTGCATGAATGGTTATTTACTTAAGATAGATTACAAGAGGTAGAATTACCGAGTTAAATACGTTCGTTTCTATTTATTTTCTTAAGCTTATCAATCTACAGTATACAAATGCTCTCCAGAAAATATGCCCTCCCACCAGAATTCTGGTCCTCCCCCACATCCGTGTCACCGTTAGGTTGGCTTCCTGCCAAAATAAAAAGCATTTTTTTTTTAAATGAGAGAAGTACACACAGAAACACTAGAATAGGAATTCGGTGGCTTACCGGCCTTGTTTCAGTGAAGAAGTGCTGGGACAATTGGCTAAGTGTGGGGGGGGCTGGGGTGGGCAGCTCCCTCTAAATAGCTTGTGTCTTGGAACCTTGCTAAACTTACGACTAATGGCTAGTAACTTGTAGATGCCATCAGATTGTCCACATAGACAATCATATCTGTAAGTAAAGCAGTTTTATTTCTTCCTTTGTAATTTGGATGCCTTTTATTGGTTAATCTCTCTCCTCATTATGAGTTGGATTTTCCCGCTGCTCTGCATGCCTGGTAATTTTCGATTGGATGCCAGGCATTCTGTATTTTGCCTTTCGTGCTGTGTATTTTTGTATTCCTAAACATACTCTTAAGCTTTGTTCTGGGATGCTGTTAAATTATTTGGAAATAGTTTGATTCTTTTGAGTCTTGCTTTTAAGAATCATTCCGTGAGAGCAGAGCAGCTTTCAGTGTAGAATTAATGTTTCCACGCTCCTGAGGCAAGACCCTTCTGAGCACCCTTCCCAATGCCTCCTGAATTGTGAGAATTGCCGCCACTCCGGCAGGGTGGCACGGGGGGGGGGGGGGGGGGAGCCATTGGGGTGGGTGCTCTGGTGGGGGGTGGGGCATAGTTACCTGTGATCCTTTCCGGGGTGGGGGGGGGGGATCCTTTCCCTGGTTTCCCTTGAGTAGTGTCCTCCTACTCTTGTGCTGATTAGTGGTCTGTGGAATGCTCCAGCGGGACCCTCTGCGGATATGCGGTGTTTACTCCCTCTGCCGTTCTCGTCTCTCTGGTCCTTTGCCCTGCAAACTCAGTCTCTGGGACATTCAGTTCTGTCTCTTCAAGTCAGGGACTGTGCTGGGCTCCTCCTGGAAACTCTCTCACCAGACAGTAAGCTGGGGCAACTTCAGGGTTCATCTCATTTCTTTCCCTTCTCCCAGATCATTGTCATTGATTACCTGACAGCCAGTGTCTTGAAAACTTTTGTTTCATATATTTTGTTTGTGTTTTTGGGTGGTGTACCAAGTGTGAGGATAAATTCAGTCCCTGTTATTCCATATGCCTGAACAGAGTCTGCCTTTGCAGAACTTGGAGAGTTCTGACATTGTGGGCTGAAAGGAGAGAAATGTCATTCATGATGCTATTGCTGGTGGTCATGATTATGAAGACAATGAAGATAACGAAAATGATGATAAAGAATCTCACCTGACTAGATGCTGCAGCCGTAATAGCTGCATCTGTTTGTCTCTCTCTCTCTCTCTCTCTCTCTCTCTCTCTCATTCTCTCCCTCTCTTCTTTCTTTCTTTAATTCATCATTTTTAGACATCGATTATTGATGGATAGATGAGAATTTAGCTGTTTTACACCACTATCCACTATACTTCCTCACCCTCTCAAGATGGTTCTATTGCATTCTATTTATTTTAGGTATTTTTCCCCGAGGTTAAAAGTCGCCTTGCTAACCATGGTAAAATTAAAAACCATTTCCCTGAGCATTTTCTCTCCCCTTTCTGTCAGGACCAGTTCTCTCTAGGCAGACTGACTGCACAGCTGTCATCCCGGACTTCCCCTTGCCCTACCCTGGGATGCAATTACTATCCTGGAACACATGTCTTTCTTTTTACTGTTTTACCCCTTTTTGTTTACATGCTTATTTTTTAAAGTCAGATTGTGTTGAGGTATAGTTTACAAACTACAATATTCACCCTTTTTAGGTGCACATTTCTATGCATTTTGGCAAAATCATAGAGCCACGTAACGACCACCACAATTGAGATATACTTACACTATCCCAAAAGTTCCTTCATTCCCCTTTGTAGTAAAACTCTCCCCCAGGCCCTGGCAGCCACTGATCTGATTTCTCTACCTATAGTTTTACCTTCTCCAGAATGTCAGATAAATGAACTCCTACAGAATGCAGCCTTTGGGTCTGAGTGTTTTTCACCCAAGAATTTGCATGTATCAGTAGCGGTCCGTTTTTGTTGCCGACTAGCATGCATCTGTTGCTGGACATTTTGATTGTTTTCAGGTTTTAGTCAATATGAATAACGTAAAAAAAGAAAAAGAAAAAAGTGGCAAATGACATTAGCAACTCATTGATAGAGAAAATACCAATGCCCGGAGTAACGTCAGCATCATGGCAGAGTGAACTTGCCTGGGACTCTCTCCCCTCCAACATACAATGAAAAGGGGCATCCATACTCCAACACAGGACATCCTAATACAACAAATAAACGTCGGAGGGACACGCAGCCATGTGACAGAGGGCGGAGAGGCTGGCGCACCCCTGGGAGGAGCTGGAATGGGGTAAGAGAGGACTTCGTTCCCTCCCCTAAAGACTGTGATCTGCAATCACGGGAGGCTCTGGGCAGGAAGGAACAGGAGAGGGGACACTCGTTTGTGGGAACATCAAGGACTCCCTAGGGCTTTTGCAGCCTAGAGGGAAGACCTGTACCTGGGGGAGAGCTTTCGCGGGGGGGGGGGGAGGGGTGACCTCATCAAACCAACACCCCTGGAGCCCAGAGAGTGAGAGCAGAGCGAGAAAGCCCAGAGAGCAGGCAGGAGAAAGCACCCCTCCCCTCACCTGCCCCGTGCCTGCTCTGCTGCCTGGGAGCTCGGCTGAAGGCAGAGGGCTCAGAATACACAGCTCTCGACCCCCACCCAGTGGCGATAAGCGGTAACTGCAACCAAATAATATCAGAATGCGTAAGACCCGACCCACCTCCTCTAGCAATATCAGACACTATATCAAATCTCCATACCAGAGAGAAAATGACAAGTACCCAGAATTCAGTCCTGAGGACACAGAAATATGTAATCTAAATGACAATGAGAAAATACCAATGGCTGACATTACTAATAGCAAGATCAATTTAAAATACAATTATTCTTTTTACTATATGCTTGAAGTTTTACAAATTGACAGTCTCTGATGTTTGGGAAGGCCTAGTTGGAAACAAAGCCTCTTATATGCTATCTATTGGAGTGTTTGTAGAATCTATTTGGACACTGACTTAGCATTATTTGTTAAAATTAAAGATCTGCATACACTTTGACCCACCTTTGGGAATCTCTCATAGAGAAGCTCTTGTACATATGACAAGGCAATATGGAGCATGATATTAATCCTGGCATCATTTGTCATAGTGAAAACTGGAAAGAAGGTAAATATACATCAACTGGGAAAGGTTCACTAAAGTCACGGTACAACCATCCCAGTGGAACATTCTGCAGCAGTTAAAGAAAGAGCAAAGGAGATACCCGAGTACTAATACAGAAAGAGACTAAAACAAGTCAAGAAACTCTGTTTTGCAGTACACTCCCACCATGTGAGCATGTGGAGAAATGCAAGGGAACTCCCTGGAATGAGCCACCTCCACTACAAGAATGCTCAGTGCTAATAACAGCATTAGGGAAGGAAACTTTCACCTTTCAAATTTCAGACTTACATGTTATTTAAATATATTCCTCAAGTATGTCTTGCATCAGAAATAAGCATTTCTATTTCGCAAAATAATAGTGTGCTCTATTAACTTAAGGAATAATCTCTCTTAGTCTTGTGTTTTTAAAACATTAGATATGGATTTTGCATTTGATGCAATGTCTGTGCCATTGTAGAGGACCTCTGTGGGTTCTGTCACCCAGCATCTCCTTCGCCTGGTACCGTATCCTTACTTCCCCCTAGAAAACCCCTATTTTGCATCCCCTCAGCAGTTACGATTCTGGTAGAGTTGACTTCATTTCTGAAGGTGGTTTCACTGGCAAGACTGTGGCAAGGGGAGGGCAGGTATATATAGAAAAATTCTCTATTCCAGAAGGAAAATCATGCTGCCCCTTGCTTGAGGGAAGGTGCCCAATATAATCAAACTGATAACCTCTTTGAGGTTGCTGTTAGGAAGTTGTGCACATAGCAGTAGTTAGTACCCAGATCACCAGGCCAACAAACTGAAATAACTATGATTTACGTGCTAAGGGCTCTAGTGGAAAAAGTAGAAAACATGCAAGAACAAGTGGGTAATGTAAGCAAAGATATGGAAAATCAAATAAAGAATCAAAGAGAAATGACAGCTATCAAAACTACTGTAACAGAAATGAAGAATGCCTTTGATGGGCTCATTAGTAGACTGGACATGACTGAGGAAAGAGTCTCTGAGCTTGAGGATATGTCAATAAAAACTTTCAAAACTGAAAAGCAAAGAGAAAAAGAGATGAAAAAAAAAAAAAGACCCAGAATGCAATATCCACGGACTGAGGGACAACTATAAAGGGTGTAGCGTATTTGTAATGGGAATACTGGAAGGAGACGAAAGAGAGAAGGAACAGAAGAAATATTTGACACAATAACGACTGAGAATTTTCCCAAATTAATGTCAGACACCAAACTCCATTTCCAGGAAGCTCAGAGAACATCAACCAGGACAAACGCCCCTACCCCCCCCCCCCCCCCCGAAGAAAACTACAGGTAGGCATAACATATTTGAACTTCAGAAAAAGATAAAGAAAACATCTTGAAAGAAGCCAGAGGGAAAACACATCTTACCCAGAGAGGAGCAAAGATAAGAATTACATCCAACTTCTCTCCAGAACCATGCAAGCAAGAAGAGAAGAGAGTTGAGTGAAATATTTAAAGTGTTGAGAGAAAAAAAACCCACCAACCTAGAATTGTATACCCTATGAAATTATCCTTCCAAAGTGAAGGAGAAATACACTTTCTCAGAGGAACAAAAATTGAGTGAACCACTGGACCTGCCTTGCAAGAAACATTAAAGGAAATTCTTCAGAGAGAAAAAAAAAATGGCCAGAAACTCAGATCTACATAAAGAAAGGAAGAGCATTACAAAAGGATAGGTGAAAGTAAAATAAAAACTGTTTTTCTTATTCTTAATTGATCTAACAGATAACAGTTTGTTCAAAATAGTAACAGCAACGGTACATTCGATAACTATGGTTTATATCTAAGTGAAATGAATGACAACAATGATACAAGGGGTGGGAGGCAGGAATTAGAAACACTTTGTTATAAGGTCCTTGCATGGCCTGTGAAGCAGTACTGGGTCATCTGAAAGTGGGCTTGGATTGGTCGTAAATGTATATTGCAATCTTCAGGGCAACCATTAAAAATAAAGGGTTAAAAAAAGGAGTATTATTGATATGCTAAGAAAGGAAAGTAGAATCACATAAAGAGCTCAATTAAAACCAGAAAAGACAGAAAAAGAGAGGAAGACAAGAGGAGTGGAAGAACAAAGAACAAGGGCAATGCATAGAAAACAGTAACAAACATGGTAAATGTTATTCCAACTTCCTCAGTAATCACTCTACAGGTCAATAGTGTAACTACACCAACAAAAAGACAGAGATTATCAGAGTGGATCGAAATACAAGACCCAACTATATGTTGTCTACAAGAAACTCATTTTAAATATAAAGATGCTTTTAGATTAAAAGTAACAGGATGGAGAAAGTTATACCATGGTATCACCAATCAAAAGATAGCTGGGGTAGCTATATTAATTTCAGATAGAGCAGACTTCAGAGCCTGGAACAGTATAAGGGATAAAGAGAGGCATCACATAATGATAAAGGGGTCGATTACCCAAAAAGACATAACAGTCCTTACCGTGTATGTACGTAACCACACAACACCAAAATACGTGAGGCAAAAACTGATAGAACTGCAAGGAGAAATAGATGACTGCACTGTTATAATTGGTCCTATAGACTGAATGTTTGTGTCCCTCTAAAACTCATATGTTGAAACCTAATCCCCAGTGTGATAGCATTTGGAGGTGTGACCTTTGGGAGGTGATCAAGTCATGAGGGCAGAGCCCTCGTGAATAGCATTAGTGCCCTTATAAAAGAGGCCCCAGGGAGCTTTCTTGCCCCCTTTCATCACGTGAAGACATAGCAAAAAGACAGTCGTCTATGAACCAGGAAGCAGGTGCTCACCAGAGACCAAATCTGACAGCACCTTGATCTTGGACTCCCCAGCCTCCAGAACTGTGAGACCTAAGCATCTGTTGTTTATAAGCCACCCGGTCTGTGGTATTTTGTTATAGCAGACCAAATGGACTAAGATAGTTGGAGACCTCAACACCCATCTGTCAGAAATGGACAGACGCAGGAGGCAGAAAATCAGTAAGGGTATTGTTAAACTCAACAGCAACATCAATCAACTATACTTGACATGTATAGACTATCTTATACAACAGCAGAAATACATATTCTTCTCAAGCTCACATGGAACATACATCACGATTAACCACATTCTGCGCTATAAAACACAACTTAACAAATTTAAAAGAACAGAAATCATACAATATCTGTTCTCAGATCACAACAGAATTAAACTAGAAATCAATAACAGAAGGATAACTCTAAAAATACCATGACACTTGGAGATTAAAGAACTCACATATAGATAACACATGGGTCAAGGAAAAAATTCCAAGAGAAATTTAAAAATATTTTCAACTAAATGAAAATGAAAATACGACTCATCAACATTTGGGGATGAAGCAAAAGCAGTGCTTAGAGGGAAATTTATAGCATTAAATGCATCCATTAGAAAAGAAGAGAGATTTAGAACCAATAATCTGAGTTTCCTCCTGAGGAAACTAGAAAAAGAAGAGCAAATTATAAATGCAAAGTAAGCCACAGAAACAATTATAAGAATTAGAGCAGAAATCAATGAAATTGAAAACAGGAACCCAATAGAGAACATCAACAAAACCAAAAGCTGGCTCTTTGAAAAGAAAAATCAATAAAATCTCTAAGCCTCTAGCCAGGCCAACTAAGAAAGAAAAAGAAAGAAGATACAAGTTACTGATATCAGAAATGAAAGACAGGCTATCATTACAGATCCCAGGGACATTAAAAGGATAGTAATGAATGGGCCGGCCCGGTGGCACAGCAGTTAAGTGCGTACGTCCCGCTTCAGTGGCCCGGGGTTTGCCAGTTCAGATCCTGGGTGCGGACATGGCACAGCTTGGCACGCCATGCCATGGTAGTCATCCCACATATAAAGTAGAGGAAGATGGGCACGGATGTTAGCTCAGGGCCAGTCTTCCTCAGCAAAAAGAGGAGGATTGGCAGCAGATGTAAGCTCAGGGCTAATCTTCCTCAAAAAAAAAAAAAAAAGGATAATAATGAAATACTATGAGCAATTCTATATCCACAAATTTGATAACCTAGATGAAATGTCTTCTTGAAAGACACTATCTGCCAAAACTCACACAAGAGGACACAGACAATCTGCACAGGCCTGTATCTATGAAAGGAATTGAATCAATAGTTAAAAACCTTCCAAAACAGAAAACAGCAGGCCAAAATGGGTTCACTGGTAAATTACACCAAACATTTAAGGAAGAAATTATACCAATTCTCTGTAATCTCTTCCAGAAGACAGAAGCACAGAGAATACTTCCTAACTCATTCCATAAGGCCAGCCTTACCCTAATACCAAAGCCAGACAAATACAGAATAAAAAGAGAAAACTATAGACCTATATCTCTCATGAACACAGGTGCAAAAATCCTCAACAAAATATTATAAAATCAAATCCAACAATGCAGAAAAAGAACGATATACCACTACAAAGTGAGATTTATCCCAGGCATGCAAGGATGGCTCACCATCCGAAAACCAGTAATGTAATCCATCACATCAACAGGCTAAAGAAGAAAAATCATATGACCACATCAAGATGTGGAAAAAGCATTGGACAAAATGCAACATTCATGATAAAAACTCTCGGCAAACCAGGACTTGAAGGTAACTTCCTAAACTCGGCAAAGAGCATCTATAAAAAACCTACAGCTAACATCATACTTAATGGAGGGGAACTAGAAGCTTTCCTGCTAAGATCAAGAACTTGCAAGGATCTTCCCTCTCACCATGCCTTTTCAACATTGTAGTGGAAGTCTCAGCTAGCGCAGTAAGACAAGAAAAGGAAATAAAAGGCATACAGATTGAAAAAGAAGGAATAAAACCGTCTTAGCAGATGACATGATTGTCGATGTAGAAAATCCAAAAAACCTCTTGAAACTAACAAGCGATTATAGCAAGGTTGCAGGATACAAGGTTAGTATATAAAAACCAATTTCTTTCCTATACACCAGCAATTAACAAATGGAAGTTGAAATTAAAAACACACCTAAAACCATTTACATTAAGCTACATTAAACTAAAAGCCATTTATATTAGCACCCAAAGAATGAAACCCTTAGGCATAAATTTAACACAACATATACAACATCTATATGAAGAAAACTAGAAAACTCTGATTAAAAAAATCACAGAAGAAGTAAATAAATGGAGAGAGATTCTGTGTTCATGGACAAGAAGACTCGATATTGACAAGATGTCAGTTCTTCCCAAGTTAATCTATAGATTCAAGGCCATCCCAATCAAACTCCCAGCAAGTTATTGTGTGAATGTGGGCAAACTGATTCTAAAGTTTATATGGAGACACAAAAGACCCAGAACAGCCAGCATAACATTGAAGGGAAGGAAGAAAGTTGGAGGACTGACACTGCCCAACTTCAAGACTTACCATAAAACTAAAGTAATCAAGACAGTATGGTATGGGTGAAAGAACTGACAAATAGATCAGTGGAACAGAATAGTGAGCCCGGAGCACAGCAAAGGAAACCATCAACAAAACAAAAAGAAAAACTAACGACTGGGAGAAGAGATTTTCAAGTCAAATATCTGATAAGGGATTAATATCCAAAGTATATAAAGAACTCATACAACTCAACGCCCCCCCCCCAAAAAAAAACAAAAAAAAAACCCCACAAACAACCCAGTTAAAAAATGGGCAAAGGAGCTGAAGAGACATTTTTCCCAAAAAGCACGTGAAAAGCTGTTTAACATCACTAATTGTTAGGGAAATGCAAATCAAAATTACAATGAGATATCACCTCGCGCCCACCAAAATGGCTATAATTAACAAGACAAGAAATAGCAAGTGTTGGAGAGGATGTGGAGAAAAGGGAACCTCAGACCCTGCTGATGGGAGTATAAACTGGTGCAGCCACTATGGAAAACAGTATGGAGATTCCTCAAAGAATTAAGAATGGAACTACCATATGATCCAGCTATTCCACTGCCGGGTATTTATCTAAAGAACGAGAAAACACTAAGTCGAAAAGATATATGCACCCCTATGTTCATTGCAGCATTATTCACAATAGCCAAGACTTGGCAACGATGTAAGTGACCATCAATGGATGAATGGATAAAGAAGATGTGGTATGCATACACGACGGAATACTACTCAGCCATAAAAAAGATGAAGCCTTGCCATTCGTGACAACCTGGATGGACTTTGTGGGTCTAACGCTAAGCAAAATAAGCCAGATGGAGAAAGTCAAACACCATAAGATCTCACTCATCGGTGGGGGATAAAAAAACAATAACAGCAACCGACAAACATATAGATACAGAGCCTAGACTGGTGGTCACCAGAGGGTAGGCGGGGATGGAGGAGGGCGAAAGGGGTAATAGGGCACATGTGTACAGTGAGGGATGGTAATTTGTCTTCGGGTACTGAAAAAAGAGGTCTCTTTTTAAGAAATTGAGCTGGAAAGGCTGAAACGGCAAGAAAACGAAGAAAGAGAAGACAAAGATGATAATGGAAATAAAGAGGAGGCTGAAGACAAGGATGACAACAATTATAATTCCGCTGAAAAAACCTGGTTTTAACCAAGATTTCTCGTGTCTATAAAGCATTTAAATCCCATTACAAATCACACTACTTCTAAATTTCTTTTGGAAAAGCAAATTCAGTACTCTAGAAGTACTCTAGATTTCTTTAGACTTTTCTTGGGTACTCAATGCCCTACTGTATGTGTCTTTAGACAGCCTTGTCCTTCCTCGTAGTTTTCAGTAGCCACCAACTTTGTCCACGGGGTGACTGAACCTGGCCTTGACACGTATAGGAGTTTCTTGTTGGTTTCTGAGGATGGCGGGTTCTTCTGGTTCACATGCATTTGATGCAGCCTCAACGAAGTAGCTACTGTTCTGTTAACTAAATATCACCCTGTATTTGCAACATCTTGCAATTGTTTTACAAAGAAAATCTGGGTCCCGGCATCTATCCATACTTGGAGATGGGCAGGGAAGAGTGGGTATGAGGGGCCCTGCTGGGCCGGCCTGCCCCCTGTTTCCCTCCCCCCCCACCCGGCCCTGCCTCCACCTCACCTGAGGAGACCCCAGCTTCGACCAGTCAGGCTTGAGATAGTAGATGATGCCGTCCAAGGCGCCAGGCAGCAGCACTCCACGCACCAGCAGCACAACGAGGACCACGTAGGGGAATGTAGCGGTGAAGTACACGATCTGGGGGGCCAGGCTGCTCAGAGGGGCCTGCAGCACCCACCTCCCCCTTGGAGGCCCCCAGCCTGAGCAGGACGGCCGGGCAGGCCACGGTCCCGGGCTACTGGACAGTGTGTTCAGAGGTAAGGAGGGAGGCCAGTCAGCAGCGCCCCCCCACTTCTACTCCTCGGAGCCATGGCTCCTCCCAAAGGAAGCTGGGTGCTCGGCTGGAGCACCAGCAGCCCCATGGCGAGCACAGGTCAGCCGCGGAGGGAGGGGAGAGGCAGGGCCCTCCCCAGGCAGAGTGGGACATCAGCATGCGGGCAGTTCCCATGCCTCCTGTGCCAGCGACTCCAGGTCCTCCTCTGCAGAGAGGTGGGGTCCTAGGTAGCTGGGATTAGAAGCGGCCCAGCCAGAGACAGAGGCAAGAGCAAGGCGGCCGATGGAGGCCTCTGCCTCCCGTCTAAGCGGGCCTACCAGCCCAGCAAGCGGCTGCTCTGTGGACCCCGCAGGGAATGAGCCAGCCCTCCAGGGACCTGGCCATGTCCCACAGTCCTCGGCACACTGTCTTATTATGCGTCTGTTCACACATTTGTCTCCCCAACCTGACAGAGAGCCCCCGAGGGAGGGCATGTGTCTGGACTCCCCCTGGGTCCGCGGGGCCAGAGAGGCAGGCGAGAGAGACAGCCATAGGCCAGGCCCACCCAGACCATCAAAACACACTCAGATCGTGAGTGAGGAATAGAGAGAAACCGGGAAGGGGGCCGGGAGGGGGAAGGCCGACACAGGCAAGGGGTGGCCTCTCCCGCTCAGGAGGGAAGACTGCTGGGCTGCATTTGGAGGGTGGGGCGGGGATCAACTGGCCTGGGTTGAAGCACCTGGCCACCTCCCCCACCCCACCCCCCCCCCTCCCCCGCCACCTCAGGCCCAGGCCCCGGCCCTGGCCCAGTCACCTCCCGTTGCAATAGGGGTCCCTGGCAGAGACACTCCTCCCCCAGGCAATGCCGCCCCCCAGCCCTGCCGTCATCCCCAGCC
>NW_025797894.1:0-10359 GCF_021613505.1 Equus quagga | reverse complement strand
GGCAGGCTCTCTGTCCTCAGGGCAAGACATCCAGAGGATGAACACTGACAAGCTTCTACAGGACTGAGAGTGGACTCCCCCAGCAGCCCACTGAGATCCCACATAGTTGCCTCTAAGGAGTAGGGACCAGCCCCAGAGTAAGACCTATCCTAGACCTGCCCTAACGAAGCCCAGCCAAGTCATGACGAGATTTCCTGGGGACGCACTTTGGAAGCTGAGTGCCTCCAAGGTGTGGAGCTTAGGAAGCACTTCAGACTGTCCTCAGGTCCACCCTCACGGAGCGTAAAACCAAGCCTGCACAAGTTCAACGTGAGCACCTGGGAACAGACTGTCTGCTAGAACAAAAATCAACACTCAGGAAAGACAGCAGAATGCACACCCTCTAAATGTATTGTCACAATTCCAAGTACACACTCAGAAATCACTAGGCATAAAAAGATACAGGAAAATGTAATTTCCAGTTAAAGAAAGAAATCACTCAATACAAATTAGACCTGAGATGGTCCAGATATTCGCTTGGCAAACAATGACTTTAGAGCAGCTATTCTAACTGTGTTTAAAGAATCAAAGGAGATATCATCAAAGATTTAAAGGAAAATACGATTTCCATGAGTGAACGTATACAGCAGATTGAAGGTGTTAGAAGAGAGGTGAATGTGAAGACATTTGAACAGAAATTCTCCACTCTGAAGAAGACAAAGAAAGGAGAATTAAGAGAAGGAAAACAGCCTGTGAGACAATATCAAAGAGTCCATCAGATATGTCACTTCAGCCTCAGGAAACAAGACAATGATAGGGAAGCATGAAAACGTTTTGAAGAAATAATGAACAACTTTCCTAAGCATGGTTTAAAAAAATACCCACTTAGAGATCCAAGAAACTTAGAAACCCAAAGAAAGATATATATGAAGAAAAATATATCTGGGCACATTGTACTTAAAGCGATGAAAACCAAAAATGAAGAGAAAAAGCTAAAAGGTGGTGAGAGAAAAACCACTTGACACACAGCGAAAAAGATAACAACAGCTCACTTTTCAGAAGTAACGGAGGCCAGGAGGCAGTGGGGCAACATCACTAACATGCAGAAGGGGAAAGCGCCAATAAAGGACTCTAGGTCTAGCCCCTGAAAAACACATCCTTCAAAACTCAGAGTGAAATAAAACACTTGCAGTAAGCAGAAGCTGAGAGATTCCTCACCAGCTGACACACCCTACGAGGAATACTGAAGGATGCCCCCGGTAGGGAGAAGACAAATGCACCAAGGCGGAGGCTGAATCTTCAGGAAGGGAAATAGAAAGGACTCGTTTTTGCTCATCTAGTAAAGGACCTGAAGGCAACTGACTGTTTTAAATGTGTTCCCCAGTAACCAGGTCATGTTTGGACGTGCGGTCACATGTGGCTTCCCCGAATTCTCCTTAAGCATGGTTTTAAGCTGTGGTCAGAGCCAAAGGAGAAGCATATGAAAGAGCTGACCTCAGGGATGTGTGACTTGTCCATAGACCTCCAGGTCATTCCACTGTGAGGTCTCACGGTGGCTCCAGTCCATTGATTTTCCAAGCTCTGCCCATGCTTTAGCCCAAGACCACGGTGGTCTTCAACCCTGGAGTGACTTAACCACTGTGATGTGTGAGTCATCCCAGGGCTGCCTGGGGAGGCACCATGTCCACACCAGGGGCAGAGAGTCCTATGGGCACAGTCTTGGAGGAGGGAGCAGCAAGGCCCTGAGATAACGGCTCCCAATGAATGGTACCCACCATGGAACAACGTGCTGCGGCCCACGGGGAAAGAGAACAGAGAGTCGAGGGATGTGAGGAGGAACATGGAATCCACGCTCCAGCCCACTTCTTCCTGCCCTGTGGAGGGGCATCACGGAACTCCATGCTGTGTCCACTCTCTCCCAAACCTGCTGTGCAGGGGCCAGGCTGATGGGGACCATGGGTGGGGAGAGGAATCTGGCATGGCCAGCTCAGCCCCTCCCTCCACATTCGGGGCCCCTGGGCTCTACCTGCAGAGGGGTTGTCTGTGGCCACCTATTGATGCCTGACTAGGTGGGCAACGCTGAAATGTGATGCTGGACTTCCAGGGTGCTCACACACCTAAGGCATGCAAAACACAGACCCAAAATGACTAGTATGGTCACCTGTCTGCCCCTTGCTCTAGTCTATCCCAACTGGTTCACAACTTCACAATATGTAACTAGTGAACCCCTAAAGCCCTCACATAATTGGGTAAAACGACAAACATCACAGAATCCAGAGTGAAATCAAAAACTGCAAATGTCACTTCCGCATCTGCAGTGATGAGAACGGGCACACATCAGGAAATCCTTCTAAATCTTCCTAATTGCACATCACCTACCCCTTCAGTGGTGCTAAAGGGTGAAGACTGACGCATTATAAGATGCTCCACGTAAGATTCTCAGCACACTGCCAGGCACAAAGTGGGAACTCGGTACATGGTTGTTACTGCGATAATGGGGTCCCCCCACTGCCCAGTGAGGAGCCCATCACAGTGGCTCTCGTCAGCTGGGAAGACCTTCTGGATCCCTGAGTTTCCAACTCAAAATGGGGGACCCACAGCCTGGAGAGTATGACTGTGCCTGTGCAGACAGACGGCACCACATTTAAACTTAGGAGGGACCTTGAAAATCATGGTGTGGGGACCCTGTCCCCAATGACAGCCCTTCACCATCACACCTGGGCTCCGATTCCAGAAACTTCATGGCCACTGAGCCACGGGGAGTCTCCAGAGGGGAGGAGCTTCCTGAACTGGGTCACATCAACCAGAAACTCCAGGAAGAGACCCAAGTAGAGGAAGACGAGGAAAACAACCAGGCAACCACCAGGAAGGCATCTGTATCTATGGGTTCGGGGTTTTCGCAGATCCCACACAGAAGGGAGAGCAGACATTACTTGTCTCTCTCGGCCTGGCTTCTTTCACTAGTCATGGTTATTTTAAGGTTTCAGTCTGTTGGCTCCAAAATATGGGTCATTTCCGAGCTCAGTTTTGTTGATTACTTTGTCTCTTGACAATGGACTGATGTTTCCCTGCTTTGTTGAATGGCTTCTAAGTTTCGTTGAAAATCAGATATCATGTATTAATCTAAATGGACATGAACACTTTCCTCCTGGAAGTGGGTGTGTCTCTTCTTCTGTCAGGTCAGCAGTTTCTCTGTGGGGAGGTTTGAATCAGCCTGGTCAGATGGTGCCCTTTGTTTGTGTTTTCTTGCTCTGGTGATGACCTTCACGGTACCAAGGACTTCCGATTCCTCCTGCAACGGGCTTCTGGCAGGTGGTGCTTAGGGCCAGAGCTGGGGGAACAGACCTCCTGCTCTGCCCGAAGTTGTCAGCTCCCCCGAGAGGTGGCACATGGAGCAGCACTGAACATCCATCTGCCTTTGCAAGTGCAGACGGATGCTGCTCACACCACTATGCTGGTTAGGTGAGACGGGAGACAGGAGGGCTCTCTGGTGTCCTCTTCAGCAGGCCCTTGTTCCTGGGACCTGGGGGGTGAGGCTTTCTCACTTCCTCTCACTCCTCCTTGGGAAGGCCAGACTCTGCTTTGTATTTGAGGGGGTGTGTGAGAGTTTCCTGCACCCCGTCTTGTAGTAATCCTTTAAGGACCATGCGGGACCCACTGAGGGGGAGGCAATTGTTCCCTCTGCCCGTCCCCATGCACACTGCAAGTCTCAGGGGGCTCAGCATGGGGACAGCACCTCCTCCTCACTCCCTCCACCGACCAAGGACCACCCCAACCATCAGCTGAGCCATCGGGAAGGGGGCTCAGTGGAGGGGCTACTGTCCCTGTGATTTGTAAACACCTTCAGGACAGAACTTCAAAATTTATGAACAGAATGGGGCCGGCCCCGTGGCCGAGTGGTTAAGTTCGCACATTCTGCTGCGGCAGCCCTGGGTTTCGCTGGTTCACATCCTGGGCACGGACACGGAACCACTCATTAGGACATGCTGAGGCTGTGTCCCACATGCCACAACTAGAAGGACGCACAACTAAAATATACAACTATGTACTGGGGGGATTTGGGGCAAAAGATCAGGGGAGAAAAGAAAAGAAGATTGGACACACTTGTCAGATCTGGTGTCAATCTTTAAAAATACATTGAAGATAAAATAGACAAACAGGCTGCATTGGGAGAGCACAATTTATTTTGCTCACAATGGGGTTGGTTTCCTGCTGGAGACACAGAAGGACCCTGGGAGCCAGGGCACCCCTGAGGGGACGGGCAGGTCATCCGGCCACATCCTCACCCCGGAGTTCAGAGGGTTTGGTGAGCATGCTTTCCATCTGCCGTGTGCAGAAGCTGGAGGCCCATTCATTCTGGGAGGGTTACACGTGTGGACCCATCAGCAAGGCGAGCAGCTGAGAGGGGACTCGTGGTCAATGGCAGCAAGGGGAGCTGCAGGAGATGGGTCTGCAGACCAGGGTGGGGCAGGATGGCTGGCAGCACCCAGAAGACTGGCAGGGGGCAGACACAAGCACGGCGGGCTTGCACCTCACAGGCACACGCAAGAAGTACTGGCAGGTGGGGGCCACACACACGGAGGGCTGGCAGCTCACGGGTGTGCACACAGCTGGCCGGCAGCTCACAGGTGTACACAGGGCTGCCTGGCAGCTCACAGGTGTGCAGACGGCTGGCTGGCAGCTCACAGGTGTACACACGGCTGGCTGGCAGCTCACAGGTGTGCACACGGCTGACTGGCAGCTCACGGGCACACAGCAGGATGCCTGGCAGGGGCTGGGTGTGCAGCAGGATGGCTGACAGCCTGAGGAGCAGCTGGTGTGGCACATGCTGGCGTGGGGCTGGGATGCTGTGGAGGAGGAGGGCGGTGGCGTCTGCAGGCTCCTTCCCGGGACGGCCTTTATACCCGAGCGGCAGGTGTCTACACAACACGGGACACGATGGTGTCTTCCTTGTTTTGCTTCTTCCAGGCTGGCACCCAAAACTTGATCTGTGGTGTAGACGTTGTGTTGTTGGCTTGGCTCTCGCCTCATGACTAACTGCCCCTTCCTCCAGCTCTTGTTACACCCGGAAACCTGCTGTACGTCCTACTGGCCCCATCTGGATTCTGCCTTGTTCCTTAACATTTTACATGAATTAGTTTGTGTGAATCCAAAAATGTGCATCTCCCAATTTCCCTCTCTGTGTGACGATGGTCCTGGAACAGTGTCCTCAGTGGGTCAGGAAGGCTCCAGGGCAGACCAAGGAGAGCACAGCCTCTCATGGCAGCTTCAAGCTCGAGTCCAGCACTAGCAGGTGACCGAGACGGAGACAGAGACCATCGCCCCGAGGACAAGTGCGGGCTGAAGGCTGTGGTCACAGAGAACTTCTGGGAGGGGTGACCTTGGATCCAAGTCTACAGGAAGCCCCACACTTAGAGAAGGGAGATGAACACAGCCAGTGGTCCTGCTGCATGGACAGGAACCCCCACAAAGAGCAGAGCCAGACCCAGTGTGCACCAGGGATGTGTGGAGGGGCAGGTGGAGGGCGCCCTGGGGAGAGGGGAGAGGAGAGGTGTGGGCTGGTTGTGGAAGGCCCGACTCGGCACACGTCCAGGGCAGCACCACTGGCACCCCTTTGGCCTGCAGATGCCCCCATGGGGTCACCTGGGACTAGGGCAAGGAGTTGCCGAGTCAGGCACTGGGTCTTTGCATTGCCTGTTTTGGCCAACCAAGGGGAGGGAACACAGCCACTCTCACTGAAGTCCAGCAATGTCTCTTCTGTCCTCCCTGGGGCTAGAGCCTTTGTGTCAGTGTGTGAGAGCCCCCTGTAAATCTGTGGAAGACGGCAGGCTCTCTGTCCTCAGGGCAAGACATCCAGAGGATGAACACTGACAAGCTTCTACAGGACTGAGAGTGGACTCCCCCAGCAGCCCACTGAGATCCCACATAGTTGCCTCTAAGGAGTAGGGACCAGCCCCAGAGTAAGACCTATCCTAGACCTGCCCTAACGAAGCCCAGCCAAGTCATGACGAGATTTCCTGGGGACGCACTTTGGAAGCTGAGTGCCTCCAAGGTGTGGAGCTTAGGAAGCACTTCAGACTGTCCTCAGGTCCACCCTCACGGAGCGTAAAACCAAGCCTGCACAAGTTCAACGTGAGCACCTGGGAACAGACTGTCTGCTAGAACAAAAATCAACACTCAGGAAAGACAGCAGAATGCACACCCTCTAAATGTATTGTCACAATTCCAAGTACACACTCAGAAATCACTAGGCATAAAAAGATACAGGAAAATGTAATTTCCAGTTAAAGAAAGAAATCACTCAATACAAATTAGACCTGAGATGGTCCAGATATTCGCTTGGCAAACAATGACTTTAGAGCAGCTATTCTAACTGTGTTTAAAGAATCAAAGGAGATATCATCAAAGATTTAAAGGAAAATACGATTTCCATGAGTGAACGTATACAGCAGATTGAAGGTGTTAGAAGAGAGGTGAATGTGAAGACATTTGAACAGAAATTCTCCACTCTGAAGAAGACAAAGAAAGGAGAATTAAGAGAAGGAAAACAGCCTGTGAGACAATATCAAAGAGTCCATCAGATATGTCACTTCAGCCTCAGGAAACAAGACAATGATAGGGAAGCATGAAAACGTTTTGAAGAAATAATGAACAACTTTCCTAAGCATGGTTTAAAAAAATACCCACTTAGAGATCCAAGAAACTTAGAAACCCAAAGAAAGATATATATGAAGAAAAATATATCTGGGCACATTGTACTTAAAGCGATGAAAACCAAAAATGAAGAGAAAAAGCTAAAAGGTGGTGAGAGAAAAACCACTTGACACACAGCGAAAAAGATAACAACAGCTCACTTTTCAGAAGTAACGGAGGCCAGGAGGCAGTGGGGCAACATCACTAACATGCAGAAGGGGAAAGCGCCAATAAAGGACTCTAGGTCTAGCCCCTGAAAAACACATCCTTCAAAACTCAGAGTGAAATAAAACACTTGCAGTAAGCAGAAGCTGAGAGATTCCTCACCAGCTGACACACCCTACGAGGAATACTGAAGGATGCCCCCGGTAGGGAGAAGACAAATGCACCAAGGCGGAGGCTGAATCTTCAGGAAGGGAAATAGAAAGGACTCGTTTTTGCTCATCTAGTAAAGGACCTGAAGGCAACTGACTGTTTTAAATGTGTTCCCCAGTAACCAGGTCATGTTTGGACGTGCGGTCACATGTGGCTTCCCCGAATTCTCCTTAAGCATGGTTTTAAGCTGTGGTCAGAGCCAAAGGAGAAGCATATGAAAGAGCTGACCTCAGGGATGTGTGACTTGTCCATAGACCTCCAGGTCATTCCACTGTGAGGTCTCACGGTGGCTCCAGTCCATTGATTTTCCAAGCTCTGCCCATGCTTTAGCCCAAGACCACGGTGGTCTTCAACCCTGGAGTGACTTAACCACTGTGATGTGTGAGTCATCCCAGGGCTGCCTGGGGAGGCACCATGTCCACACCAGGGGCAGAGAGTCCTATGGGCACAGTCTTGGAGGAGGGAGCAGCAAGGCCCTGAGATAACGGCTCCCAATGAATGGTACCCACCATGGAACAACGTGCTGCGGCCCACGGGGAAAGAGAACAGAGAGTCGAGGGATGTGAGGAGGAACATGGAATCCACGCTCCAGCCCACTTCTTCCTGCCCTGTGGAGGGGCATCACGGAACTCCATGCTGTGTCCACTCTCTCCCAAACCTGCTGTGCAGGGGCCAGGCTGATGGGGACCATGGGTGGGGAGAGGAATCTGGCATGGCCAGCTCAGCCCCTCCCTCCACATTCGGGGCCCCTGGGCTCTACCTGCAGAGGGGTTGTCTGTGGCCACCTATTGATGCCTGACTAGGTGGGCAACGCTGAAATGTGATGCTGGACTTCCAGGGTGCTCACACACCTAAGGCATGCAAAACACAGACCCAAAATGACTAGTATGGTCACCTGTCTGCCCCTTGCTCTAGTCTATCCCAACTGGTTCACAACTTCACAATATGTAACTAGTGAACCCCTAAAGCCCTCACATAATTGGGTAAAACGACAAACATCACAGAATCCAGAGTGAAATCAAAAACTGCAAATGTCACTTCCGCATCTGCAGTGATGAGAACGGGCACACATCAGGAAATCCTTCTAAATCTTCCTAATTGCACATCACCTACCCCTTCAGTGGTGCTAAAGGGTGAAGACTGACGCATTATAAGATGCTCCACGTAAGATTCTCAGCACACTGCCAGGCACAAAGTGGGAACTCGGTACATGGTTGTTACTGCGATAATGGGGTCCCCCCACTGCCCAGTGAGGAGCCCATCACAGTGGCTCTCGTCAGCTGGGAAGACCTTCTGGATCCCTGAGTTTCCAACTCAAAATGGGGGACCCACAGCCTGGAGAGTATGACTGTGCCTGTGCAGACAGACGGCACCACATTTAAACTTAGGAGGGACCTTGAAAATCATGGTGTGGGGACCCTGTCCCCAATGACAGCCCTTCACCATCACACCTGGGCTCCGATTCCAGAAACTTCATGGCCACTGAGCCACGGGGAGTCTCCAGAGGGGAGGAGCTTCCTGAACTGGGTCACATCAACCAGAAACTCCAGGAAGAGACCCAAGTAGAGGAAGACGAGGAAAACAACCAGGCAACCACCAGGAAGGCATCTGTATCTATGGGTTCGGGGTTTTCGCAGATCCCACACAGAAGGGAGAGCAGACATTACTTGTCTCTCTCGGCCTGGCTTCTTTCACTAGTCATGGTTATTTTAAGGTTTCAGTCTGTTGGCTCCAAAATATGGGTCATTTCCGAGCTCAGTTTTGTTGATTACTTTGTCTCTTGACAATGGACTGATGTTTCCCTGCTTTGTTGAATGGCTTCTAAGTTTCGTTGAAAATCAGATATCATGTATTAATCTAAATGGACATGAACACTTTCCTCCTGGAAGTGGGTGTGTCTCTTCTTCTGTCAGGTCAGCAGTTTCTCTGTGGGGAGGTTTGAATCAGCCTGGTCAGATGGTGCCCTTTGTTTGTGTTTTCTTGCTCTGGTGATGACCTTCACGGTACCAAGGACTTCCGATTCCTCCTGCAACGGGCTTCTGGCAGGTGGTGCTTAGGGCCAGAGCTGGGGGAACAGACCTCCTGCTCTGCCCGAAGTTGTCAGCTCCCCCGAGAGGTGGCACATGGAGCAGCACTGAACATCCATCTGCCTTTGCAAGTGCAGACGGATGCTGCTCACACCACTATGCTGGTTAGGTGAGACGGGAGACAGGAGGGCTCTCTGGTGTCCTCTTCAGCAGGCCCTTGTTCCTGGGACCTGGGGGGTGAGGCTTTCTCACTTCCTCTCACTCCTCCTTGGGAAGGCCAGACTCTGCTTTGTATTTGAGGGGGTGTGTGAGAGTTTCCTGCACCCCGTCTTGTAGTAATCCTTTAAGGACCATGCGGGACCCACTGAGGGGGAGGCAATTGTTCCCTCTGCCCGTCCCCATGCACACTGCAAGTCTCAGGGGGCTCAGCATGGGGACAGCACCTCCTCCTCACTCCCTCCACCGACCAAGGACCACCCCAACCATCAGCTGAGCCATCGGGAAGGGGGCTCAGTGGAGGGGCTACTGTCCCTGTGATTTGTAAACACCTTCAGGACAGAACTTCAAAATTTATGAACAGAATGGGGCCGGCCCCGTGGCCGAGTGGTTAAGTTCGCACATTCTGCTGCGGCAGCCCTGGGTTTCGCTGGTTCACATCCTGGGCACGGACACGGAACCACTCATTAGGACATGCTGAGGCTGTGTCCCACATGCCACAACTAGAAGGACGCACAACTAAAATATACAACTATGTACTGGGGGGATTTGGGGCAAAAGATCAGGGGAGAAAAGAAAAGAAGATTGGACACACTTGTCAGATCTGGTGTCAATCTTTAAAAATACATTGAAGATAAAATAGACAAACAGGCTGCATTGGGAGAGCACAATTTATTTTGCTCACAATGGGGTTGGTTTCCTGCTGGAGACACAGAAGGACCCTGGGAGCCAGGGCACCCCTGAGGGGACGGGCAGGTCATCCGGCCACATCCTCACCCCGGAGTTCAGAGGGTTTGGTGAGCATGCTTTCCATCTGCCGTGTGCAGAAGCTGGAGGCCCATTCATTCTGGGAGGGTTACACGTGTGGACCCATCAGCAAGGCGAGCAGCTGAGAGGGGACTCGTGGTCAATGGCAGCAAGGGGAGCTGCAGGAGATGGGTCTGCAGACCAGGGTGGGGCAGGATGGCTGGCAGCACCCAGAAGACTGGCAGGGGGCAGACACAAGCACGGCGGGCTTGCACCTCACAGGCACACGCAAGAAGTACTGGCAGGTGGGGGCCACACACAC
>NW_025797893.1:0-10359 GCF_021613505.1 Equus quagga | reverse complement strand
GTGTGTGTGGCCCCCACCTGCCAGTACTTCTTGCGTGTGCCTGTGAGGTGCAAGCCCGCCGTGCTTGTGTCTGCCCCCTGCCAGTCTTCTGGGTGCTGCCAGCCATCCTGCCCCACCCTGGTCTGCAGACCCATCTCCTGCAGCTCCCCTTGCTGCCATTGACCACGAGTCCCCTCTCAGCTGCTCGCCTTGCTGATGGGTCCACACGTGTAACCCTCCCAGAATGAATGGGCCTCCAGCTTCTGCACACGGCAGATGGA
Organism: Equus quagga; assembly: GCF_021613505.1. Classification (NCBI taxonomy): domain Eukaryota; kingdom Metazoa; phylum Chordata; class Mammalia; order Perissodactyla; family Equidae; genus Equus; species Equus quagga. The sequence continues at coordinate 10,099 of NW_025797893.1, read as the reverse complement.
AAGCATGCTCACCAAACCCTCTGAACTCCGGGGTGAGGATGTGGCCGGATGACCTGCCCGTCCCCTCAGGGGTGCCCTGGCTCCCAGGGTCCTTCTGTGTCTCCAGCAGGAAACCAACCCCATTGTGAGCAAAATAAATTGTGCTCTCCCAATGCAGCCTGTTTGTCTATTTTATCTTCAATGTATTTTTAAAGATTGACACCAGATCTGACAAGTGTGTCCAATCTTCTTTTCTTTTCTCCCCTGATCTTTTGCCCCAAATCCCCCCAGTACATAGTTGTATATTTTAGTTGTGCGTCCTTCTAGTTGTGGCATGTGGGACACAGCCTCAGCATGTCCTAATGAGTGGTTCCGTGTCCGTGCCCAGGATGTGAACCAGCGAAACCCAGGGCTGCCGCAGCAGAATGTGCGAACTTAACCACTCGGCCACGGGGCCGGCCCCATTCTGTTCATAAATTTTGAAGTTCTGTCCTGAAGGTGTTTACAAATCACAGGGACAGTAGCCCCTCCACTGAGCCCCCTTCCCGATGGCTCAGCTGATGGTTGGGGTGGTCCTTGGTCGGTGGAGGGAGTGAGGAGGAGGTGCTGTCCCCATGCTGAGCCCCCTGAGACTTGCAGTGTGCATGGGGACGGGCAGAGGGAACAATTGCCTCCCCCTCAGTGGGTCCCGCATGGTCCTTAAAGGATTACTACAAGACGGGGTGCAGGAAACTCTCACACACCCCCTCAAATACAAAGCAGAGTCTGGCCTTCCCAAGGAGGAGTGAGAGGAAGTGAGAAAGCCTCACCCCCCAGGTCCCAGGAACAAGGGCCTGCTGAAGAGGACACCAGAGAGCCCTCCTGTCTCCCGTCTCACCTAACCAGCATAGTGGTGTGAGCAGCATCCGTCTGCACTTGCAAAGGCAGATGGATGTTCAGTGCTGCTCCATGTGCCACCTCTCGGGGGAGCTGACAACTTCGGGCAGAGCAGGAGGTCTGTTCCCCCAGCTCTGGCCCTAAGCACCACCTGCCAGAAGCCCGTTGCAGGAGGAATCGGAAGTCCTTGGTACCGTGAAGGTCATCACCAGAGCAAGAAAACACAAACAAAGGGCACCATCTGACCAGGCTGATTCAAACCTCCCCACAGAGAAACTGCTGACCTGACAGAAGAAGAGACACACCCACTTCCAGGAGGAAAGTGTTCATGTCCATTTAGATTAATACATGATATCTGATTTTCAACGAAACTTAGAAGCCATTCAACAAAGCAGGGAAACATCAGTCCATTGTCAAGAGACAAAGTAATCAACAAAACTGAGCTCGGAAATGACCCATATTTTGGAGCCAACAGACTGAAACCTTAAAATAACCATGACTAGTGAAAGAAGCCAGGCCGAGAGAGACAAGTAATGTCTGCTCTCCCTTCTGTGTGGGATCTGCGAAAACCCCGAACCCATAGATACAGATGCCTTCCTGGTGGTTGCCTGGTTGTTTTCCTCGTCTTCCTCTACTTGGGTCTCTTCCTGGAGTTTCTGGTTGATGTGACCCAGTTCAGGAAGCTCCTCCCCTCTGGAGACTCCCCGTGGCTCAGTGGCCATGAAGTTTCTGGAATCGGAGCCCAGGTGTGATGGTGAAGGGCTGTCATTGGGGACAGGGTCCCCACACCATGATTTTCAAGGTCCCTCCTAAGTTTAAATGTGGTGCCGTCTGTCTGCACAGGCACAGTCATACTCTCCAGGCTGTGGGTCCCCCATTTTGAGTTGGAAACTCAGGGATCCAGAAGGTCTTCCCAGCTGACGAGAGCCACTGTGATGGGCTCCTCACTGGGCAGTGGGGGGACCCCATTATCGCAGTAACAACCATGTACCGAGTTCCCACTTTGTGCCTGGCAGTGTGCTGAGAATCTTACGTGGAGCATCTTATAATGCGTCAGTCTTCACCCTTTAGCACCACTGAAGGGGTAGGTGATGTGCAATTAGGAAGATTTAGAAGGATTTCCTGATGTGTGCCCGTTCTCATCACTGCAGATGCGGAAGTGACATTTGCAGTTTTTGATTTCACTCTGGATTCTGTGATGTTTGTCGTTTTACCCAATTATGTGAGGGCTTTAGGGGTTCACTAGTTACATATTGTGAAGTTGTGAACCAGTTGGGATAGACTAGAGCAAGGGGCAGACAGGTGACCATACTAGTCATTTTGGGTCTGTGTTTTGCATGCCTTAGGTGTGTGAGCACCCTGGAAGTCCAGCATCACATTTCAGCGTTGCCCACCTAGTCAGGCATCAATAGGTGGCCACAGACAACCCCTCTGCAGGTAGAGCCCAGGGGCCCCGAATGTGGAGGGAGGGGCTGAGCTGGCCATGCCAGATTCCTCTCCCCACCCATGGTCCCCATCAGCCTGGCCCCTGCACAGCAGGTTTGGGAGAGAGTGGACACAGCATGGAGTTCCGTGATGCCCCTCCACAGGGCAGGAAGAAGTGGGCTGGAGCGTGGATTCCATGTTCCTCCTCACATCCCTCGACTCTCTGTTCTCTTTCCCCGTGGGCCGCAGCACGTTGTTCCATGGTGGGTACCATTCATTGGGAGCCGTTATCTCAGGGCCTTGCTGCTCCCTCCTCCAAGACTGTGCCCATAGGACTCTCTGCCCCTGGTGTGGACATGGTGCCTCCCCAGGCAGCCCTGGGATGACTCACACATCACAGTGGTTAAGTCACTCCAGGGTTGAAGACCACCGTGGTCTTGGGCTAAAGCATGGGCAGAGCTTGGAAAATCAATGGACTGGAGCCACCGTGAGACCTCACAGTGGAATGACCTGGAGGTCTATGGACAAGTCACACATCCCTGAGGTCAGCTCTTTCATATGCTTCTCCTTTGGCTCTGACCACAGCTTAAAACCATGCTTAAGGAGAATTCGGGGAAGCCACATGTGACCGCACGTCCAAACATGACCTGGTTACTGGGGAACACATTTAAAACAGTCAGTTGCCTTCAGGTCCTTTACTAGATGAGCAAAAACGAGTCCTTTCTATTTCCCTTCCTGAAGATTCAGCCTCCGCCTTGGTGCATTTGTCTTCTCCCTACCGGGGGCATCCTTCAGTATTCCTCGTAGGGTGTGTCAGCTGGTGAGGAATCTCTCAGCTTCTGCTTACTGCAAGTGTTTTATTTCACTCTGAGTTTTGAAGGATGTGTTTTTCAGGGGCTAGACCTAGAGTCCTTTATTGGCGCTTTCCCCTTCTGCATGTTAGTGATGTTGCCCCACTGCCTCCTGGCCTCCGTTACTTCTGAAAAGTGAGCTGTTGTTATCTTTTTCGCTGTGTGTCAAGTGGTTTTTCTCTCACCACCTTTTAGCTTTTTCTCTTCATTTTTGGTTTTCATCGCTTTAAGTACAATGTGCCCAGATATATTTTTCTTCATATATATCTTTCTTTGGGTTTCTAAGTTTCTTGGATCTCTAAGTGGGTATTTTTTTAAACCATGCTTAGGAAAGTTGTTCATTATTTCTTCAAAACGTTTTCATGCTTCCCTATCATTGTCTTGTTTCCTGAGGCTGAAGTGACATATCTGATGGACTCTTTGATATTGTCTCACAGGCTGTTTTCCTTCTCTTAATTCTCCTTTCTTTGTCTTCTTCAGAGTGGAGAATTTCTGTTCAAATGTCTTCACATTCACCTCTCTTCTAACACCTTCAATCTGCTGTATACGTTCACTCATGGAAATCGTATTTTCCTTTAAATCTTTGATGATATCTCCTTTGATTCTTTAAACACAGTTAGAATAGCTGCTCTAAAGTCATTGTTTGCCAAGCGAATATCTGGACCATCTCAGGTCTAATTTGTATTGAGTGATTTCTTTCTTTAACTGGAAATTACATTTTCCTGTATCTTTTTATGCCTAGTGATTTCTGAGTGTGTACTTGGAATTGTGACAATACATTTAGAGGGTGTGCATTCTGCTGTCTTTCCTGAGTGTTGATTTTTGTTCTAGCAGACAGTCTGTTCCCAGGTGCTCACGTTGAACTTGTGCAGGCTTGGTTTTACGCTCCGTGAGGGTGGACCTGAGGACAGTCTGAAGTGCTTCCTAAGCTCCACACCTTGGAGGCACTCAGCTTCCAAAGTGCGTCCCCAGGAAATCTCGTCATGACTTGGCTGGGCTTCGTTAGGGCAGGTCTAGGATAGGTCTTACTCTGGGGCTGGTCCCTACTCCTTAGAGGCAACTATGTGGGATCTCAGTGGGCTGCTGGGGGAGTCCACTCTCAGTCCTGTAGAAGCTTGTCAGTGTTCATCCTCTGGATGTCTTGCCCTGAGGACAGAGAGCCTGCCGTCTTCCACAGATTTACAGGGGGCTCTCACACACTGACACAAAGGCTCTAGCCCCAGGGAGGACAGAAGAGACATTGCTGGACTTCAGTGAGAGTGGCTGTGTTCCCTCCCCTTGGTTGGCCAAAACAGGCAATGCAAAGACCCAGTGCCTGACTCGGCAACTCCTTGCCCTAGTCCCAGGTGACCCCATGGGGGCATCTGCAGGCCAAAGGGGTGCCAGTGGTGCTGCCCTGGACGTGTGCCGAGTCGGGCCTTCCACAACCAGCCCACACCTCTCCTCTCCCCTCTCCCCAGGGCGCCCTCCACCTGCCCCTCCACACATCCCTGGTGCACACTGGGTCTGGCTCTGCTCTTTGTGGGGGTTCCTGTCCATGCAGCAGGACCACTGGCTGTGTTCATCTCCCTTCTCTAAGTGTGGGGCTTCCTGTAGACTTGGATCCAAGGTCACCCCTCCCAGAAGTTCTCTGTGACCACAGCCTTCAGCCCGCACTTGTCCTCGGGGCGATGGTCTCTGTCTCCGTCTCGGTCACCTGCTAGTGCTGGACTCGAGCTTGAAGCTGCCATGAGAGGCTGTGCTCTCCTTGGTCTGCCCTGGAGCCTTCCTGACCCACTGAGGACACTGTTCCAGGACCATCGTCACACAGAGAGGGAAATTGGGAGATGCACATTTTTGGATTCACACAAACTAATTCATGTAAAATGTTAAGGAACAAGGCAGAATCCAGATGGGGCCAGTAGGACGTACAGCAGGTTTCCGGGTGTAACAAGAGCTGGAGGAAGGGGCAGTTAGTCATGAGGCGAGAGCCAAGCCAACAACACAACGTCTACACCACAGATCAAGTTTTGGGTGCCAGCCTGGAAGAAGCAAAACAAGGAAGACACCATCGTGTCCCGTGTTGTGTAGACACCTGCCGCTCGGGTATAAAGGCCGTCCCGGGAAGGAGCCTGCAGACGCCACCGCCCTCCTCCTCCACAGCATCCCAGCCCCACGCCAGCATGTGCCACACCAGCTGCTCCTCAGGCTGTCAGCCATCCTGCTGCACACCCAGCCCCTGCCAGGCATCCTGCTGTGTGCCCGTGAGCTGCCAGTCAGCCGTGTGCACACCTGTGAGCTGCCAGCCAGCCGTGTGTACACCTGTGAGCTGCCAGCCAGCCGTCTGCACACCTGTGAGCTGCCAGGCAGCCCTGTGTACACCTGTGAGCTGCCGGCCAGCTGTGTGCACACCCGTGAGCTGCCAGCCCTCCGTGTGTGTGGCCCCCACCTGCCAGTACTTCTTGCGTGTGCCTGTGAGGTGCAAGCCCGCCGTGCTTGTGTCTGCCCCCTGCCAGTCTTCTGGGTGCTGCCAGCCATCCTGCCCCACCCTGGTCTGCAGACCCATCTCCTGCAGCTCCCCTTGCTGCCATTGACCACGAGTCCCCTCTCAGCTGCTCGCCTTGCTGATGGGTCCACACGTGTAACCCTCCCAGAATGAATGGGCCTCCAGCTTCTGCACACGGCAGATGGAAAGCATGCTCACCAAACCCTCTGAACTCCGGGGTGAGGATGTGGCCGGATGACCTGCCCGTCCCCTCAGGGGTGCCCTGGCTCCCAGGGTCCTTCTGTGTCTCCAGCAGGAAACCAACCCCATTGTGAGCAAAATAAATTGTGCTCTCCCAATGCAGCCTGTTTGTCTATTTTATCTTCAATGTATTTTTAAAGATTGACACCAGATCTGACAAGTGTGTCCAATCTTCTTTTCTTTTCTCCCCTGATCTTTTGCCCCAAATCCCCCCAGTACATAGTTGTATATTTTAGTTGTGCGTCCTTCTAGTTGTGGCATGTGGGACACAGCCTCAGCATGTCCTAATGAGTGGTTCCGTGTCCGTGCCCAGGATGTGAACCAGCGAAACCCAGGGCTGCCGCAGCAGAATGTGCGAACTTAACCACTCGGCCACGGGGCCGGCCCCATTCTGTTCATAAATTTTGAAGTTCTGTCCTGAAGGTGTTTACAAATCACAGGGACAGTAGCCCCTCCACTGAGCCCCCTTCCCGATGGCTCAGCTGATGGTTGGGGTGGTCCTTGGTCGGTGGAGGGAGTGAGGAGGAGGTGCTGTCCCCATGCTGAGCCCCCTGAGACTTGCAGTGTGCATGGGGACGGGCAGAGGGAACAATTGCCTCCCCCTCAGTGGGTCCCGCATGGTCCTTAAAGGATTACTACAAGACGGGGTGCAGGAAACTCTCACACACCCCCTCAAATACAAAGCAGAGTCTGGCCTTCCCAAGGAGGAGTGAGAGGAAGTGAGAAAGCCTCACCCCCCAGGTCCCAGGAACAAGGGCCTGCTGAAGAGGACACCAGAGAGCCCTCCTGTCTCCCGTCTCACCTAACCAGCATAGTGGTGTGAGCAGCATCCGTCTGCACTTGCAAAGGCAGATGGATGTTCAGTGCTGCTCCATGTGCCACCTCTCGGGGGAGCTGACAACTTCGGGCAGAGCAGGAGGTCTGTTCCCCCAGCTCTGGCCCTAAGCACCACCTGCCAGAAGCCCGTTGCAGGAGGAATCGGAAGTCCTTGGTACCGTGAAGGTCATCACCAGAGCAAGAAAACACAAACAAAGGGCACCATCTGACCAGGCTGATTCAAACCTCCCCACAGAGAAACTGCTGACCTGACAGAAGAAGAGACACACCCACTTCCAGGAGGAAAGTGTTCATGTCCATTTAGATTAATACATGATATCTGATTTTCAACGAAACTTAGAAGCCATTCAACAAAGCAGGGAAACATCAGTCCATTGTCAAGAGACAAAGTAATCAACAAAACTGAGCTCGGAAATGACCCATATTTTGGAGCCAACAGACTGAAACCTTAAAATAACCATGACTAGTGAAAGAAGCCAGGCCGAGAGAGACAAGTAATGTCTGCTCTCCCTTCTGTGTGGGATCTGCGAAAACCCCGAACCCATAGATACAGATGCCTTCCTGGTGGTTGCCTGGTTGTTTTCCTCGTCTTCCTCTACTTGGGTCTCTTCCTGGAGTTTCTGGTTGATGTGACCCAGTTCAGGAAGCTCCTCCCCTCTGGAGACTCCCCGTGGCTCAGTGGCCATGAAGTTTCTGGAATCGGAGCCCAGGTGTGATGGTGAAGGGCTGTCATTGGGGACAGGGTCCCCACACCATGATTTTCAAGGTCCCTCCTAAGTTTAAATGTGGTGCCGTCTGTCTGCACAGGCACAGTCATACTCTCCAGGCTGTGGGTCCCCCATTTTGAGTTGGAAACTCAGGGATCCAGAAGGTCTTCCCAGCTGACGAGAGCCACTGTGATGGGCTCCTCACTGGGCAGTGGGGGGACCCCATTATCGCAGTAACAACCATGTACCGAGTTCCCACTTTGTGCCTGGCAGTGTGCTGAGAATCTTACGTGGAGCATCTTATAATGCGTCAGTCTTCACCCTTTAGCACCACTGAAGGGGTAGGTGATGTGCAATTAGGAAGATTTAGAAGGATTTCCTGATGTGTGCCCGTTCTCATCACTGCAGATGCGGAAGTGACATTTGCAGTTTTTGATTTCACTCTGGATTCTGTGATGTTTGTCGTTTTACCCAATTATGTGAGGGCTTTAGGGGTTCACTAGTTACATATTGTGAAGTTGTGAACCAGTTGGGATAGACTAGAGCAAGGGGCAGACAGGTGACCATACTAGTCATTTTGGGTCTGTGTTTTGCATGCCTTAGGTGTGTGAGCACCCTGGAAGTCCAGCATCACATTTCAGCGTTGCCCACCTAGTCAGGCATCAATAGGTGGCCACAGACAACCCCTCTGCAGGTAGAGCCCAGGGGCCCCGAATGTGGAGGGAGGGGCTGAGCTGGCCATGCCAGATTCCTCTCCCCACCCATGGTCCCCATCAGCCTGGCCCCTGCACAGCAGGTTTGGGAGAGAGTGGACACAGCATGGAGTTCCGTGATGCCCCTCCACAGGGCAGGAAGAAGTGGGCTGGAGCGTGGATTCCATGTTCCTCCTCACATCCCTCGACTCTCTGTTCTCTTTCCCCGTGGGCCGCAGCACGTTGTTCCATGGTGGGTACCATTCATTGGGAGCCGTTATCTCAGGGCCTTGCTGCTCCCTCCTCCAAGACTGTGCCCATAGGACTCTCTGCCCCTGGTGTGGACATGGTGCCTCCCCAGGCAGCCCTGGGATGACTCACACATCACAGTGGTTAAGTCACTCCAGGGTTGAAGACCACCGTGGTCTTGGGCTAAAGCATGGGCAGAGCTTGGAAAATCAATGGACTGGAGCCACCGTGAGACCTCACAGTGGAATGACCTGGAGGTCTATGGACAAGTCACACATCCCTGAGGTCAGCTCTTTCATATGCTTCTCCTTTGGCTCTGACCACAGCTTAAAACCATGCTTAAGGAGAATTCGGGGAAGCCACATGTGACCGCACGTCCAAACATGACCTGGTTACTGGGGAACACATTTAAAACAGTCAGTTGCCTTCAGGTCCTTTACTAGATGAGCAAAAACGAGTCCTTTCTATTTCCCTTCCTGAAGATTCAGCCTCCGCCTTGGTGCATTTGTCTTCTCCCTACCGGGGGCATCCTTCAGTATTCCTCGTAGGGTGTGTCAGCTGGTGAGGAATCTCTCAGCTTCTGCTTACTGCAAGTGTTTTATTTCACTCTGAGTTTTGAAGGATGTGTTTTTCAGGGGCTAGACCTAGAGTCCTTTATTGGCGCTTTCCCCTTCTGCATGTTAGTGATGTTGCCCCACTGCCTCCTGGCCTCCGTTACTTCTGAAAAGTGAGCTGTTGTTATCTTTTTCGCTGTGTGTCAAGTGGTTTTTCTCTCACCACCTTTTAGCTTTTTCTCTTCATTTTTGGTTTTCATCGCTTTAAGTACAATGTGCCCAGATATATTTTTCTTCATATATATCTTTCTTTGGGTTTCTAAGTTTCTTGGATCTCTAAGTGGGTATTTTTTTAAACCATGCTTAGGAAAGTTGTTCATTATTTCTTCAAAACGTTTTCATGCTTCCCTATCATTGTCTTGTTTCCTGAGGCTGAAGTGACATATCTGATGGACTCTTTGATATTGTCTCACAGGCTGTTTTCCTTCTCTTAATTCTCCTTTCTTTGTCTTCTTCAGAGTGGAGAATTTCTGTTCAAATGTCTTCACATTCACCTCTCTTCTAACACCTTCAATCTGCTGTATACGTTCACTCATGGAAATCGTATTTTCCTTTAAATCTTTGATGATATCTCCTTTGATTCTTTAAACACAGTTAGAATAGCTGCTCTAAAGTCATTGTTTGCCAAGCGAATATCTGGACCATCTCAGGTCTAATTTGTATTGAGTGATTTCTTTCTTTAACTGGAAATTACATTTTCCTGTATCTTTTTATGCCTAGTGATTTCTGAGTGTGTACTTGGAATTGTGACAATACATTTAGAGGGTGTGCATTCTGCTGTCTTTCCTGAGTGTTGATTTTTGTTCTAGCAGACAGTCTGTTCCCAGGTGCTCACGTTGAACTTGTGCAGGCTTGGTTTTACGCTCCGTGAGGGTGGACCTGAGGACAGTCTGAAGTGCTTCCTAAGCTCCACACCTTGGAGGCACTCAGCTTCCAAAGTGCGTCCCCAGGAAATCTCGTCATGACTTGGCTGGGCTTCGTTAGGGCAGGTCTAGGATAGGTCTTACTCTGGGGCTGGTCCCTACTCCTTAGAGGCAACTATGTGGGATCTCAGTGGGCTGCTGGGGGAGTCCACTCTCAGTCCTGTAGAAGCTTGTCAGTGTTCATCCTCTGGATGTCTTGCCCTGAGGACAGAGAGCCTGCC
>NW_025797892.1:0-1415 GCF_021613505.1 Equus quagga | reverse complement strand
CCGGTTTCTTTCCTTTAAGCTTATCCCGGGTTTTATCTCTTATCTTTTGTGGATATGGCCAAATGGGTGGACTTTCCCCAGAGAACGTCCGGGAGGCCCTCTCATGTTGAAGTTGCCCAGGCATTCCCCTGATGCACACTGATTGTGTGATCTCCTAGCAGTCTGACAATTCCACCTTGGCAGGTCACATGTTTTCCTTCCTTCATCATTTGGGGAAGTGTTCCTTATGTGTTCATAGATTGTAATATTCTCGTGGATCTTTTTCTGGTGCGTACTGATAAGGTCTCCTCACCATTTCTACTTCTTTATGATTTCTGTGAGCACCAGACCTTGAAATCTGTATTTCCTAATGCTAGTAATCTGATCTGCACACGTGATGCTAGCCGGTGAAGCCTGGGCCGCCCAAGCAGATGTGGGCACTTACCTGCTACACCACAGCCCAGCCCCAAATTGGGCTTTTGGACCAACCTTTGGCATGAATTTGGGAAGATGTTGGCCTGCTTCGATCATTCGTGAAGGGAAGCAGTAGTAACATCAGGGTCGGTAACATTTGCCGTTGATGCATGATTTGGCTTGGACCATGTTCTCTTGGTAGTATTCCTCTTCATCTCTTTGTAAAGTTCTACCTTTCTGTATCATCATTAAGCATTTGGAGGGGATTGTTAATCCTTGGATGTTCATCTTCTCTAATCTCTTTCAGCCTCCAAAGCTTTAGGCCGTAAATCTGCACCCCTTTTTGGTGTTTTGATTTTATGTGAATTGATTTCCGTAACCCTGCATTGTAACATCCTATAGCTTTCAAATCTACATCCTCATAGATTTAGACTTCTGTGTAGGCTACATCATCTTCACCAGTGTAAGCCTAATTACAGGCGCTCACCACACAGTTGTGCCTAATCAACTCTTTGTCCCTCCGTCCCCCGCCCCCATTTCCCTCTGGGAACTGCCAATCCTATGTCACGTGCTACCTGTTTGTTGGTCCATTTTTCCTCTTCTCCTTGCACGTGAGATCCTGTGGTATTTGACCTTACCCCAGGGCTTGTTTCAGTTCCCCTGATACCCTCAGGAGCCATTCAGGTGGTCACAAATGGCTGCACTGCATCTGTCCCTACAGCTGAGTGCTATGCCATTGTGTGGCTATAGCCCATCTTCCTTCTCCATTCGTCCCTTGATGGGCATCAGGGAGGCTTCCAAATGTTGCATATTGGGAGTAAGGCTGTGGGGAATACAGCGATGCACGGATCTCTGTGCATTAGTGTTTCGAAGATCTTTGGATATATACGCCACAGAGGAATACCTGGATCATGTGGTAGATGGATTCTGAAAATTCTGAGGCAATTCCACACCACTTCGCGTAGTGGCTGCACCGGTTTACACTCCCACCAGCAGTGCAGGAGGCTTCCCTTCTCTCCACC
>NW_025797891.1:0-2273 GCF_021613505.1 Equus quagga | reverse complement strand
GAAACTTGTTGGTTCCTGTCTTCATCCTTATAGCCATTCTGACCACTTTGAGCTGCTATCTCAGTGCCGTTCTTATTTGCATTGAGCAGAGACTTAATGTTGATGAGCATCTTTTCATACAGCCTGTTGGCCATCTTTCTATCTTCCTGGGAGAGCTGTCTGTTTCCATCTTTTGCCCTGGTTTTATTGGGCTCGCTGTTTTTTTTTCCTGTGAAGACGTATGAGTTCATTGGATCTTATGGCTGTTCACCCCTTCTCCGATGTGCGGTTTGCAAACATCTGCTGTCAGTTGTTGCACAGTCTTTGCATTCAGTCGATGGTGTCATTGGCTGGGCAGAAGCTTCTGCGTTGGATGGAGTCCCGCTTGTTCCTTGTTTCCTTTGTTTCCCTTGCCCGGTCACACATGCTTCTTCCAAACAGGTGGCTAAGCCAGATGGCAAAGAGCAAGCTTCCTGCGTTTTCTCCTAGAAGCAGCACGTTTTCAAGTCTTCCGTTCAAGGCTTTAATCCATTTCTAGGTGGTGTGTGTCCCTGGTGTAACATCACGATCTACTCTCACTGTGTTCCATGTGGCTGTGCTGTCTTCCCAGCACCATTTCTTGTCGAGACTCTCCTTTCTCTGCTGTCTCCTCTTGGCTCCCTGGTCGAAAATGGGCGTCCATATGTGTGTCAGTTGACCTCTGGGATCTCGATTCTGTCCCATGGTTCTGTGTGCCTCTTTTGGGTGCCAGGCTGTGCTGTTTCCGTACCTAGCACTTCGTCCTATATCTGGAAATCAGAAAGTGTGATGCCTGCTGCTTTGTCCGTTTTCCTCAGTATTCCTTTGGCTATTCAGTGTCTTTTGTTGCGGGATAGAAACTCTAGGATTCTCTCTTCCATTTCTGTGGGAAATAGTGCTGCGACTTTGACTGAGACAGCATGGAATCCAGAGATGGCTTTATGCGGTATGGACGCTTCAAGTGTGTTAGTTCTTCCATTTGAAGAACACGGAATAGCCTTCCGTCTCCTTGTGTCTTCCGGAGTTTCTTCCCCAGAATCTTTGCTGGATTTCGGTTTCCATAGCTTTCTCCTGTTTGGCCAAGGTTATTGCTAGATATCTTTTACTTCTTACTGGCATGCTTTCTTTTTTGAGGTTCAATTTTTCATTCTTTGCGACTTTCGATTGGCTTTGTTTTGGCAGAAGTTTATATCTGTGCTCCCATCTGCGGGCCATGCTGCTCTATTTGCTGTGGAAGAGTGGAGCTGTCTAATGTCGCTTCCCATCTACCTGTACACTACCTCACACATCTGCCCCAGAATGGCTGGACGAGCCGTGAGGATGCTCACCCGCAGAATTCCATGTGGCCGAAGCCGGGCTCCCAAACCAGAATGCGCGGACTTCACCACTTCCCCACTGGCCGGCCCCTTTCGTGTTTCATTGGCAACCTGCAGTTGAGTGGGATGTGACTTGAATATGCTACTTGAGCCCACCTCTGGCCCTGTGTAGATGAGGCCAGCTTCTTTTTCTGGCCCTCTGTGATGTCGGAGGATTTGTCAGAATCGTGTGTCTGCTGTCCTGTCTAGCTTCGTGGATGCAGGCTTTCAGAGCCCGCGTGGAGCAGTCCCATAACTCACCCTTCCCAGTTAGTCCAGGTTTGACCTTCGCTGCAGTTTTGGGTGTTGTGACTTTCTCGGACTTTCAAACGTCCAGTCAGAGTCTGTCTAATGACTGAAGTCTTTCACTGTGGATTATTCAGATGTGGTTTCTATTGGCCTTCCATTTTCAGGGATTTTTTTCTCTTTTCCAAAGTCTAATCGTTACGGTCTTTCTGACCTATCTCTCTTCGATATGCTTATCAGTCCGTTCTCCTTCATTGCAAGCTATGACTTTTGTATTTCTCTAATCACCATATATTCTGTATGCCGAGGTCTGAGTCTTTTCGTGATTGTTGCGTGTTGTCTTGGAATTTCCATCGGTCACCTGTAGGAAACTGCTATCCTGGCCGAGGTGACACTGAGCCCTGAGAACACGTGGTCGTCTTGGTTGCTTTGACATTCTGAGATCACAAACTCCAGATTCGAGGTTGTGCTGGTAACCGCCTTCACGGACATTATGTTTCCGAGACATATTAGAGAAATCTGATGAACTCTGCTCCAGGTAAGATACTTTTCTGTCTCATTTCTGGATTTGGGAAGTTTCGAACTTTACTCCCGATCCTTGAGTTTTCCACTAGATTACGTCTAGATGCTGGCTTACTATATTTCTATAGAGTGTTTTACTTGTTCGATTTACAT
>NW_025797890.1:0-1414 GCF_021613505.1 Equus quagga | reverse complement strand
CCGGTTTCTTTCCTTTAAGCTTATCCCGGGTTTTATCTCTTATCTTTGTGGATATGGCCAAATGGGTGGACTTTCCCCAGAGAACGTCCGGGAGGCCCTCTCATGTTGAAGTTGCCCAGGCATTCCCCTGATGCACACTGATTGTGTGATCTCCTAGCAGTCTGACAATTCCACCTTGGCAGGTCACATGTTTTCCTTCCTTCATCATTTGGGGAAGTGTTCCTTATGTGTTCATAGATTGTAATATTCTCGTGGATCTTTTTCTGGTGCGTACTGATAAGGTCTCCTCACCATTTCTACTTCTTTATGATTTCTGTGAGCACCAGACCTTGAAATCTGTATTTCCTAATGCTAGTAATCTGATCTGCACACGTGATGCTAGCCGGTGAAGCCTGGGCCGCCCAAGCAGATGTGGGCACTTACCTGCTACACCACAGCCCAGCCCCAAATTGGGCTTTTGGACCAACCTTTGGCATGAATTTGGGAAGATGTTGGCCTGCTTCGATCATTCGTGAAGGGAAGCAGTAGTAACATCAGGGTCGGTAACATTTGCCGTTGATGCATGATTTGGCTTGGACCATGTTCTCTTGGTAGTATTCCTCTTCATCTCTTTGTAAAGTTCTACCTTTCTGTATCATCATTAAGCATTTGGAGGGGATTGTTAATCCTTGGATGTTCATCTTCTCTAATCTCTTTCAGCCTCCAAAGCTTTAGGCCGTAAATCTGCACCCCTTTTTGGTGTTTTGATTTTATGTGAATTGATTTCCGTAACCCTGCATTGTAACATCCTATAGCTTTCAAATCTACATCCTCATAGATTTAGACTTCTGTGTAGGCTACATCATCTTCACCAGTGTAAGCCTAATTACAGGCGCTCACCACACAGTTGTGCCTAATCAACTCTTTGTCCCTCCGTCCCCCGCCCCCATTTCCCTCTGGGAACTGCCAATCCTATGTCACGTGCTACCTGTTTGTTGGTCCATTTTTCCTCTTCTCCTTGCACGTGAGATCCTGTGGTATTTGACCTTACCCCAGGGCTTGTTTCAGTTCCCCTGATACCCTCAGGAGCCATTCAGGTGGTCACAAATGGCTGCACTGCATCTGTTCCTACAGCTGAGTGCTATGCCATTGTGTGGCTATAGCCCATCTTCCTTCTCCATTCGTCCCTTGATGGGCATCAGGGAGGCTTCCAAATGTTGCATATTGGGAGTAAGGCTGTGGGGAATACAGCGATGCACGGATCTCTGTGCATTAGTGTTTCGAAGATCTTTGGATATATACGCCACAGAGGAATACCTGGATCATGTGGTAGATGGATTCTGAAAATTCTGAGGCAATTCCACACCACTTCGCGTAGTGGCTGCACCGGTTTACACTCCCACCAGCAGTGCAGGAGGCTTCCCTTCTCTCCACC
>NW_025797889.1:0-2273 GCF_021613505.1 Equus quagga | reverse complement strand
GAAACTTGTTGGTTCCTGTCTTCATCCTTATAGCCATTCTGACCACTTTGAGCTGCTATCTCAGTGCCGTTCTTATTTGCATTGAGCAGAGACTTAATGTTGATGAGCATCTTTTCATACAGCCTGTTGGCCATCTTTCTATCTTCCTGGGAGAGCTGTCTGTTTCCATCTTTTGCCCTGGTTTTATTGGGCTCGCTGTTTTTTTTTCCTGTGAAGACGTATGAGTTCATTGGATCTTATGGCTGTTCACCCCTTCTCCGATGTGCGGTTTGCAAACATCTGCTGTCAGTTGTTGCACAGTCTTTGCATTCAGTCGATGGTGTCATTGGCTGGGCAGAAGCTTCTGCGTTGGATGGAGTCCCGCTTGTTTCTTGTTTCCTTTGTTTCCCTTGCCCGGTCACACATGCTTCTTCCAAACAGGTGGCTAAGCCAGATGGCAAAGAGCAAGCTTCCTGCGTTTTCTCCTAGAAGCAGCACGTTTTCAAGTCTTCCGTTCAAGGCTTTAATCCATTTCTAGGTGGTGTGTGTCCCTGGTGTAACATCACGATCTACTCTCACTGTGTTCCATGTGGCTGTGCTGTCTTCCCAGCACCATTTCTTGTCGAGACTCTCCTTTCTCTGCTGTCTCCTCTTGGCTCCCTGGTCGAAAATGGGCGTCCATATGTGTGTCAGTTGACCTCTGGGATCTCGATTCTGTCCCATGGTTCTGTGTGCCTCTTTTGGGTGCCAGGCTGTGCTGTTTCCGTACCTAGCACTTCGTCCTATATCTGGAAATCAGAAAGTGTGATGCCTGCTGCTTTGTCCGTTTTCCTCAGTATTCCTTTGGCTATTCAGTGTCTTTTGTTGCGGGATAGAAACTCTAGGATTCTCTCTTCCATTTCTGTGGGAAATAGTGCTGCGACTTTGACTGAGACAGCATGGAATCCAGAGATGGCTTTATGCGGTATGGACGCTTCAAGTGTGTTAGTTCTTCCATTTGAAGAACACGGAATAGCCTTCCGTCTCCTTGTGTCTTCCGGAGTTTCTTCCCCAGAATCTTTGCTGGATTTCGGTTTCCATAGCTTTCTCCTGTTTGGCCAAGGTTATTGCTAGATATCTTTTACTTCTTACTGGCATGCTTTCTTTTTTGAGGTTCAATTTTTCATTCTTTGCGACTTTCGATTGGCTTTGTTTTGGCAGAAGTTTATATCTGTGCTCCCATCTGCGGGCCATGCTGCTCTATTTGCTGTGGAAGAGTGGAGCTGTCTAATGTCGCTTCCCATCTACCTGTACACTACCTCACACATCTGCCCCAGAATGGCTGGACGAGCCGTGAGGATGCTCACCCGCAGAATTCCATGTGGCCGAAGCCGGGCTCCCAAACCAGAATGCGCGGACTTCACCACTTCCCCACTGGCCGGCCCCTTTCGTGTTTCATTGGCAACCTGCAGTTGAGTGGGATGTGACTTGAATATGCTACTTGAGCCCACCTCTGGCCCTGTGTAGATGAGGCCAGCTTCTTTTTCTGGCCCTCTGTGATGTCGGAGGATTTGTCAGAATCGTGTGTCTGCTGTCCTGTCTAGCTTCGTGGATGCAGGCTTTCAGAGCCCGCGTGGAGCAGTCCCATAACTCACCCTTCCCAGTTAGTCCAGGTTTGACCTTCGCTGCAGTTTTGGGTGTTGTGACTTTCTCGGACTTTCAAACGTCCAGTCAGAGTCTGTCTAATGACTGAAGTCTTTCACTGTGGATTATTCAGATGTGGTTTCTATTGGCCTTCCATTTTCAGGGATTTTTTTCTCTTTTCCAAAGTCTAATCGTTACGGTCTTTCTGACCTATCTCTCTTCGATATGCTTATCAGTCCGTTCTCCTTCATTGCAAGCTATGACTTTTGTATTTCTCTAATCACCATATATTCTGTATGCCGAGGTCTGAGTCTTTTCGTGATTGTTGCGTGTTGTCTTGGAATTTCCATCGGTCACCTGTAGGAAACTGCTATCCTGGCCGAGGTGACACTGAGCCCTGAGAACACGTGGTCGTCTTGGTTGCTTTGACATTCTGAGATCAGAAACTCCAGATTCGAGGTTGTGCTGGCAACCGCCTTCACGGACATTATGTTTCCGAGACATATTAGAGAAATCTGATGAACTCTGCTCCAGGTAAGATACTTTTCTGTCTCATTTCTGGATTTGGGAAGTTTCGAACTTTACTCCCGATCCTTGAGTGTTCCACTAGATTACTTCTAGATACTGGCTTACTATATTTCTATAGAGTGTTTTACTTGTTCGATTTACAT
>NW_025797888.1:0-1415 GCF_021613505.1 Equus quagga | reverse complement strand
GGTGGAGAGAAGGGAAGCCTCCTGCACTGCTGGTGGGAGTGTAAACCGGTGCAGCCACTACGCGAAGTGGTGTGGAATTGCCTCAGAATTTTCAGAATCCATCTACCACATGATCCAGGTATTCCTCTGTGGCGTATATATCCAAAGATCTTCGAAACACTAATGCACAGAGATCCGTGCATCGCTGTATTCCCCACAGCCTTACTCCCAATATGCAACATTTGGAAGCCTCCCTGATGCCCATCAAGGGACGAATGGAGAAGGAAGATGGGCTATAGCCACACAATGGCATAGCACTCAGCTGTAGGGACAGATGCAGTGCAGCCATTTGTGACCACCTGAATGGCTCCTGAGGGTATCAGGGGAACTGAAACAAGCCCTGGGGTAAGGTCAAATACCACAGGATCTCACGTGCAAGGAGAAGAGGAAAAATGGACCAACAAACAGGTAGCACGTGACATAGGATTGGCAGTTCCCAGAGGGAAATGGGGGCGGGGGACGGAGGGACAAAGAGTTGATTAGGCACAACTGTGTGGTGAGCGCCTGTAATTAGGCTTACACTGGTGAAGATGATGTAGCCTACACAGAAGTCTAAATCTATGAGGATGTAGATTTGAAAGCTATAGGATGTTACAATGCAGGGTTACGGAAATCAATTCACATAAAATCAAAACACCAAAAAGGGGTGCAGATTTACGGCCTAAAGCTTTGGAGGCTGAAAGAGATTAGAGAAGATGAACATCCAAGGATTAACAATCCCCTCCAAATGCTTAATGATGATACAGAAAGGTAGAACTTTACAAAGAGATGAAGAGGAATACTACCAAGAGAACATGGTCCAAGCCAAATCATGCATCAACGGCAAATGTTACCGACCCTGATGTTACTACTGCTTCCCTTCACGAATGATCGAAGCAGGCCAACATCTTCCCAAATTCATGCCAAAGGTTGGTCCAAAAGCCCAATTTGGGGCTGGGCTGTGGTGTAGCAGGTAAGTGCCCACATCTGCTTGGGCGGCCCAGGCTTCACCGGCTAGCATCACGTGTGCAGATCAGATTACTAGCATTAGGAAATACAGATTTCAAGGTCTGGTGCTCACAGAAATCATAAAGAAGTAGAAATGGTGAGGAGACCTTATCAGTACGCACCAGAAAAAGATCCACGAGAATATTACAATCTATGAACACATAAGGAACACTTCCCCAAATGATGAAGGAAGGAAAACATGTGACCTGCCAAGGTGGAATTGTCAGACTGCTAGGAGATCACACAATCAGTGTGCATCAGGGGAATGCCTGGGCAACTTCAACATGAGAGGGCCTCCCGGACGTTCTCTGGGGAAAGTCCACCCATTTGGCCATATCCACAAAAGATAAGAGATAAAACCCGGGATAAGCTTAAAGGAAAGAAACCGG
>NW_025797887.1:0-2273 GCF_021613505.1 Equus quagga | reverse complement strand
ATGTAAATCGAACAAGTAAAACACTCTATAGAAATATAGTAAGCCAGCATCTAGACGTAATCTAGTGGAAAACTCAAGGATCGGGAGTAAAGTTCGAAACTTCCCAAATCCAGAAATGAGACAGAAAAGTATCTTACCTGGAGCAGAGTTCATCAGATTTCTCTAATATGTCTCGGAAACATAATGTCCGTGAAGGCGGTTACCAGCACAACCTCGAATCTGGAGTTTGTGATCTCAGAATGTCAAAGCAACCAAGACGACCACGTGTTCTCAGGGCTCAGTGTCACCTCGGCCAGGATAGCAGTTTCCTACAGGTGACCGATGGAAATTCCAAGACAACACGCAACAATCACGAAAAGACTCAGACCTCGGCATACAGAATATATGGTGATTAGAGAAATACAAAAGTCATAGCTTGCAATGAAGGAGAACGGACTGATAAGCATATCGAAGAGAGATAGGTCAGAAAGACCGTAACGATTAGACTTTGGAAAAGAGAAAAAAATCCCTGAAAATGGAAGGCCAATAGAAACCACATCTGAATAATCCACAGTGAAAGACTTCAGTCATTAGACAGACTCTGACTGGACGTTTGAAAGTCCGAGAAAGTCACAACACCCAAAACTGCAGCGAAGGTCAAACCTGGACTAACTGGGAAGGGTGAGTTATGGGACTGCTCCACGCGGGCTCTGAAAGCCTGCATCCACGAAGCTAGACAGGACAGCAGACACACGATTCTGACAAATCCTCCGACATCACAGAGGGCCAGAAAAAGAAGCTGGCCTCATCTACACAGGGCCAGAGGTGGGCTCAAGTAGCATATTCAAGTCACATCCCACTCAACTGCAGGTTGCCAATGAAACACGAAAGGGGCCGGCCAGTGGGGAAGTGGTGAAGTCCGCGCATTCTGGTTTGGGAGCCCGGCTTCGGCCACATGGAATTCTGCGGGTGAGCATCCTCACGGCTCGTCCAGCCATTCTGGGGCAGATGTGTGAGGTAGTGTACAGGTAGATGGGAAGCGACATTAGACAGCTCCACTCTTCCACAGCAAATAGAGCAGCATGGCCCGCAGATGGGAGCACAGATATAAACTTCTGCCAAAACAAAGCCAATCGAAAGTCGCAAAGAATGAAAAATTGAACCTCAAAAAAGAAAGCATGCCAGTAAGAAGTAAAAGATATCTAGCAATAACCTTGGCCAAACAGGAGAAAGCTATGGAAACCGAAATCCAGCAAAGATTCTGGGGAAGAAACTCCGGAAGACACAAGGAGACGGAAGGCTATTCCGTGTTCTTCAAATGGAAGAACTAACACACTTGAAGCGTCCATACCGCATAAAGCCATCTCTGGATTCCATGCTGTCTCAGTCAAAGTCGCAGCACTATTTCCCACAGAAATGGAAGAGAGAATCCTAGAGTTTCTATCCCGCAACAAAAGACACTGAATAGCCAAAGGAATACTGAGGAAAACGGACAAAGCAGCAGGCATCACACTTTCTGATTTCCAGATATAGGACGAAGTGCTAGGTACGGAAACAGCACAGCCTGGCACCCAAAAGAGGCACACAGAACCATGGGACAGAATCGAGATCCCAGAGGTCAACTGACACACATATGGACGCCCATTTTCGACCAGGGAGCCAAGAGGAGACAGCAGAGAAAGGAGAGTCTCGACAAGAAATGGTGCTGGGAAGACAGCACAGCCACATGGAACACAGTGAGAGTAGATCGTGATGTTACACCAGGGACACACACCACCTAGAAATGGATTAAAGCCTTGAACGGAAGACTTGAAAACGTGCTGCTTCTAGGAGAAAACGCAGGAAGCTTGCTCTTTGCCATCTGGCTTAGCCACCTGTTTGGAAGAAGCATGTGTGACCGGGCAAGGGAAACAAAGGAAACAAGGAACAAGCGGGACTCCATCCAACGCAGAAGCTTCTGCCCAGCCAATGACACCATCGACTGAATGCAAAGACTGTGCAACAACTGACAGCAGATGTTTGCAAACCGCACATCGGAGAAGGGGTGAACAGCCATAAGATCCAATGAACTCATACGTCTTCACAGGAAAAAAAAACAGCGAGCCCAATAAAACCAGGGCAAAAGATGGAAACAGACAGCTCTCCCAGGAAGATAGAAAGATGGCCAACAGGCTGTATGAAAAGATGCTCATCAACATTAAGTCTCTGCTCAATGCAAATAAGAACGGCACTGAGATAGCAGCTCAAAGTGGTCAGAATGGCTATAAGGATGAAGACAGGAACCAACAAGTTTC
>NW_025797886.1:0-1414 GCF_021613505.1 Equus quagga | reverse complement strand
GGTGGAGAGAAGGGAAGCCTCCTGCACTGCTGGTGGGAGTGTAAACCGGTGCAGCCACTACGCGAAGTGGTGTGGAATTGCCTCAGAATTTTCAGAATCCATCTACCACATGATCCAGGTATTCCTCTGTGGCGTATATATCCAAAGATCTTCGAAACACTAATGCACAGAGATCCGTGCATCGCTGTATTCCCCACAGCCTTACTCCCAATATGCAACATTTGGAAGCCTCCCTGATGCCCATCAAGGGACGAATGGAGAAGGAAGATGGGCTATAGCCACACAATGGCATAGCACTCAGCTGTAGGAACAGATGCAGTGCAGCCATTTGTGACCACCTGAATGGCTCCTGAGGGTATCAGGGGAACTGAAACAAGCCCTGGGGTAAGGTCAAATACCACAGGATCTCACGTGCAAGGAGAAGAGGAAAAATGGACCAACAAACAGGTAGCACGTGACATAGGATTGGCAGTTCCCAGAGGGAAATGGGGGCGGGGGACGGAGGGACAAAGAGTTGATTAGGCACAACTGTGTGGTGAGCGCCTGTAATTAGGCTTACACTGGTGAAGATGATGTAGCCTACACAGAAGTCTAAATCTATGAGGATGTAGATTTGAAAGCTATAGGATGTTACAATGCAGGGTTACGGAAATCAATTCACATAAAATCAAAACACCAAAAAGGGGTGCAGATTTACGGCCTAAAGCTTTGGAGGCTGAAAGAGATTAGAGAAGATGAACATCCAAGGATTAACAATCCCCTCCAAATGCTTAATGATGATACAGAAAGGTAGAACTTTACAAAGAGATGAAGAGGAATACTACCAAGAGAACATGGTCCAAGCCAAATCATGCATCAACGGCAAATGTTACCGACCCTGATGTTACTACTGCTTCCCTTCACGAATGATCGAAGCAGGCCAACATCTTCCCAAATTCATGCCAAAGGTTGGTCCAAAAGCCCAATTTGGGGCTGGGCTGTGGTGTAGCAGGTAAGTGCCCACATCTGCTTGGGCGGCCCAGGCTTCACCGGCTAGCATCACGTGTGCAGATCAGATTACTAGCATTAGGAAATACAGATTTCAAGGTCTGGTGCTCACAGAAATCATAAAGAAGTAGAAATGGTGAGGAGACCTTATCAGTACGCACCAGAAAAAGATCCACGAGAATATTACAATCTATGAACACATAAGGAACACTTCCCCAAATGATGAAGGAAGGAAAACATGTGACCTGCCAAGGTGGAATTGTCAGACTGCTAGGAGATCACACAATCAGTGTGCATCAGGGGAATGCCTGGGCAACTTCAACATGAGAGGGCCTCCCGGACGTTCTCTGGGGAAAGTCCACCCATTTGGCCATATCCACAAAGATAAGAGATAAAACCCGGGATAAGCTTAAAGGAAAGAAACCGG
>NW_025797885.1:0-2273 GCF_021613505.1 Equus quagga | reverse complement strand
ATGTAAATCGAACAAGTAAAACACTCTATAGAAATATAGTAAGCCAGTATCTAGAAGTAATCTAGTGGAACACTCAAGGATCGGGAGTAAAGTTCGAAACTTCCCAAATCCAGAAATGAGACAGAAAAGTATCTTACCTGGAGCAGAGTTCATCAGATTTCTCTAATATGTCTCGGAAACATAATGTCCGTGAAGGCGGTTGCCAGCACAACCTCGAATCTGGAGTTTCTGATCTCAGAATGTCAAAGCAACCAAGACGACCACGTGTTCTCAGGGCTCAGTGTCACCTCGGCCAGGATAGCAGTTTCCTACAGGTGACCGATGGAAATTCCAAGACAACACGCAACAATCACGAAAAGACTCAGACCTCGGCATACAGAATATATGGTGATTAGAGAAATACAAAAGTCATAGCTTGCAATGAAGGAGAACGGACTGATAAGCATATCGAAGAGAGATAGGTCAGAAAGACCGTAACGATTAGACTTTGGAAAAGAGAAAAAAATCCCTGAAAATGGAAGGCCAATAGAAACCACATCTGAATAATCCACAGTGAAAGACTTCAGTCATTAGACAGACTCTGACTGGACGTTTGAAAGTCCGAGAAAGTCACAACACCCAAAACTGCAGCGAAGGTCAAACCTGGACTAACTGGGAAGGGTGAGTTATGGGACTGCTCCACGCGGGCTCTGAAAGCCTGCATCCACGAAGCTAGACAGGACAGCAGACACACGATTCTGACAAATCCTCCGACATCACAGAGGGCCAGAAAAAGAAGCTGGCCTCATCTACACAGGGCCAGAGGTGGGCTCAAGTAGCATATTCAAGTCACATCCCACTCAACTGCAGGTTGCCAATGAAACACGAAAGGGGCCGGCCAGTGGGGAAGTGGTGAAGTCCGCGCATTCTGGTTTGGGAGCCCGGCTTCGGCCACATGGAATTCTGCGGGTGAGCATCCTCACGGCTCGTCCAGCCATTCTGGGGCAGATGTGTGAGGTAGTGTACAGGTAGATGGGAAGCGACATTAGACAGCTCCACTCTTCCACAGCAAATAGAGCAGCATGGCCCGCAGATGGGAGCACAGATATAAACTTCTGCCAAAACAAAGCCAATCGAAAGTCGCAAAGAATGAAAAATTGAACCTCAAAAAAGAAAGCATGCCAGTAAGAAGTAAAAGATATCTAGCAATAACCTTGGCCAAACAGGAGAAAGCTATGGAAACCGAAATCCAGCAAAGATTCTGGGGAAGAAACTCCGGAAGACACAAGGAGACGGAAGGCTATTCCGTGTTCTTCAAATGGAAGAACTAACACACTTGAAGCGTCCATACCGCATAAAGCCATCTCTGGATTCCATGCTGTCTCAGTCAAAGTCGCAGCACTATTTCCCACAGAAATGGAAGAGAGAATCCTAGAGTTTCTATCCCGCAACAAAAGACACTGAATAGCCAAAGGAATACTGAGGAAAACGGACAAAGCAGCAGGCATCACACTTTCTGATTTCCAGATATAGGACGAAGTGCTAGGTACGGAAACAGCACAGCCTGGCACCCAAAAGAGGCACACAGAACCATGGGACAGAATCGAGATCCCAGAGGTCAACTGACACACATATGGACGCCCATTTTCGACCAGGGAGCCAAGAGGAGACAGCAGAGAAAGGAGAGTCTCGACAAGAAATGGTGCTGGGAAGACAGCACAGCCACATGGAACACAGTGAGAGTAGATCGTGATGTTACACCAGGGACACACACCACCTAGAAATGGATTAAAGCCTTGAACGGAAGACTTGAAAACGTGCTGCTTCTAGGAGAAAACGCAGGAAGCTTGCTCTTTGCCATCTGGCTTAGCCACCTGTTTGGAAGAAGCATGTGTGACCGGGCAAGGGAAACAAAGGAAACAAGAAACAAGCGGGACTCCATCCAACGCAGAAGCTTCTGCCCAGCCAATGACACCATCGACTGAATGCAAAGACTGTGCAACAACTGACAGCAGATGTTTGCAAACCGCACATCGGAGAAGGGGTGAACAGCCATAAGATCCAATGAACTCATACGTCTTCACAGGAAAAAAAAACAGCGAGCCCAATAAAACCAGGGCAAAAGATGGAAACAGACAGCTCTCCCAGGAAGATAGAAAGATGGCCAACAGGCTGTATGAAAAGATGCTCATCAACATTAAGTCTCTGCTCAATGCAAATAAGAACGGCACTGAGATAGCAGCTCAAAGTGGTCAGAATGGCTATAAGGATGAAGACAGGAACCAACAAGTTTC
>NW_025797884.1:0-3301 GCF_021613505.1 Equus quagga | reverse complement strand
CCCCATTTGAATCCCGAATCTGTGTTCACCTGACTTGTTTCCTATCCCCATTTTCCGGATAAGGACACTGAGGCTCTGAACAATATGAAGTCACTTGCCCACAGCCTTCCAGGTCGTAAGTGGTGTGCCTGAGACCTGAGCCCAGGTCTGTCTGAATCCAGGGCCTGAGTTCTTAACCATCAAACTGCCTTGAACCCCTAACAATAGCTCTGAGAACGCTATGCCTGCCTATCCGGGCAATCGGAGTCACAGTGACTGGATGAGGAACTGGTCCTGTGACCTAAGCAGGCAAACTAAAGCAAATCCTGCAGCTCTTCCTGGAACTGTTGGGAACGAGCTCTTGTTTCCATGGGAGCTGAGCTTCTGGGACTCATCTTGACCAGCGTGAGGGTGAAGCCATCACAGAGGGACACAGAACTAACAGACAAAGACCAACTCCTGATGACACTGTCTGAGACCTGGATCCAGCCACGCCTGAAGACAAGATCCTTGGCCTGAACAGTCAGTCGATTCCCTTTCTTTGCTTAGACCATACAGGGTAGACATTCCACCACTCACAGCTGAAAGAGACCCTGGCAGCCAGAGAGCCGGGAACCTGCCCAGAGTCGCCCAGTATTTCGGTGTTGGAGCCAAGGTCCCTGTCGGCTGCTGCCTGTTCCCCTGTTCAGCCTGGTCCGTCTGGAAGTGAGAAAGGCAGTGGGGCAGCAGAAGGGGGCCTGGCTGGGGTGGGGTCTGCTTGGGGTGATTCCTGGGGCCTAGAGCAGGAGGGCCATGAGCTTGAAGATGACAAGCCACAGGAGGGAGTAGAAGGAATCAACCCATCAAAGGTGGACATCATGAAAACAGCAGCCCAGATCCTGCACCAGCCTCAAGCCCTCATGCTCTGGTCTGGGGGTGGGCGGGGCTGAGGCCAGGCCTGGCAGGGGGCCTCGGATGCTATCTTGCCCACTGCACCCCTCTGCCCTCTGCTTTAGAAAATTTCTGCTCATTGTTTCAGACCCAGTTCCAGAAACCCCTCCTCCAGGAAACCTTCCAGCCTGGCCCAGCAGAGACCTTGCTTCTCCTCTGGGCTGCCTCACTCCTCTCCTTCCAGCCCATTCCTCACCACTCGAGGTCGGGGATCTCTCTGCCTAGACCTGTCTTCTACAAGTGGGGATTCCCCTAGAAGAAGGCCTTGCATTCAGGCCTCTTGGGACCCCAGGGGTGACCAGGACAGCAGGGTAGGGGGCAAACAGCAGTGGAGGGAGGATTGGTGAGATGGGGGTTGGTGAAAACAGGAAGGAAAGAGGAAGACAACTGAGAGGAGAGGGGCAGAGGGCAGGGGTCCTGTAGGGTCTGCACAGAAGCTTGCAGGGAGCAGCTAGAAGCCCTCGAATGCGCCACGGCGCCAGCACCACAAGCTCTGCATGGGTACCTGAGGCGCTGAGGACAGTCCGGACCATGTCGGGGTGGCAGAGAAAGACAGCAGGCATGACGGGGCCCATCCAGGTCACAAATCCCTGGGGGTAGTTGGCCACCAGCTGAGTTACGACTCTCATGCCTTGCTCAGTGGAGGTGACCTGCAAGCAAGGAGGGGCCGTCACTTCCCAGAAGCAGCCATAGCCTGTCCCCCTGCCGCCTCTGCTGTGTCCAGATTCTGCAGGGATGGAGGAATCCCTGCTTCCTCCTGCTCCTTTCCTCTTAGGGCAGGAGGGTCCCTGAGGCCTCTCCAAGTCCCAAGGGAGCAACCAGGGCACAGGGAGAAGACACTCTCTGCACACAGATGCCGACCTTGGCTCCAGAAGATGGATTTCCCTCATCCTGGGAGGGGTTGCAGCCCTGGGGCGCCCACAGGGGGAGGCACTCAAGAGGGAGGTTTGTGAGCAGGAGGGTGGACTCAGGACTAGACCCAGGGGCTCATTCTCACATCCTTTTCAAGTCCTGACATGTCCAGGGGGTCTCTGGTTCCCCCAATGGTGATGGGTTTGCAGACAAAGGACGTACCAGGCCAGGCAGACCCCAGGGAACACACTTGAGACCTGCCCATCAATCAGAGGGCATCTCCCACCCCTTCTGATGGCCAGGCTCTTTGCATACAGCTTCGCGCCTGTCTCTCTGTCTCTCACAGAGCGTCCTGTCTCTCCATCTCTCACAGTGCATCCTGTCTGTCTCTCTGTCTCTCACAGTGCATCCTGTCTGTCTCTCTATCTCTCACAGTAGGTCCTGTCTCTCTCTCTGTCTCTCACAGTGGGTCCTGTCTGTCTCTCTTTCTCACCTTGCCTCCTGACTGTCTCTTTTCAACAGTAGACACACACATAAATAGTGCTCTTTACAAGTAAAAAAACTGAGACTATATCCTCTAAAATGCAAACTAGTGGAGGGTTGGCTCCTGGTAAATTGTCCTCTCCAGTCCTTCAGGATTCCCAAGCCTGACAAATACCCCCGGTGCTCCAGGCAGTTGAACTTTTCACCTGTGACCCCTCCCTGCTCCCAAGGATGCTGAGACAAAGACTCAAAGCATTTCAACGAATGGACCCAGAGAGGAATAGTCACTCAGCCAAGGTAACACAGCGAGAGGGGCTGGAGGTGGGAAGAGTGTCCATGACGAGCCCTCACAGCTGAGCCCTCAGAGCAGGAGGCAGACCTGCAGGAACCACGGCATTCCCACTGCCCCCAGGGCCCAGAGAACATCCCAAGACCCAGAATCCCAGGAATGCCTCACGATGAGCTTTGGAACATCCCCGTTCTGAACTGTGTCACAAGAACAGTGAAATCACAGGAAGTGCTCCCCTGAGCTGCAGCTCTCGCCCCGGGAGGGAAGGAAAGCTGTGCTCATCCCTCAGCTGGTCCAGAGGACAGGAGGAGTAGGCGGTCAGCTCTGTGGCCGTGACAGAGAGGGGCGAAGGCACATTCTCCACCCGCGTCGTCAATGCTTGTTGTGAGTGCCCCCTGTCCTCCCACCCTTGGGCTGGCCCTGCCATGTCTGCTCTCAGAGCTGCCATTGAGGTGGAGAGATAGATAATAAATACTTGGACAATTAACGTTTAATTAAGCATGCGCAGGGCCAAGTAAACTTCAAGGCCTGGGTGTGGGCAGGCAGTGGAACAGGCCTCTGAAAGGGAAGTGAGTGGCCTAGTTCCTCCAGGTTGGACGACGGGGCCCATTGGGACATCTTGGCGGGAAGAGTCAGATGAGAGGAAGGGGTCCCAGGAAGGGGTGGGGAGCTGTGCCCAGTGGGTGGGGGTGGGGAGGCCATAGCTAATTCCTGTGGGGAAACTGCAGCCCAGCGTGAGCAGACTCAAGGAAACGGGCCAGGCAGAGC
>NW_025797883.1:0-11787 GCF_021613505.1 Equus quagga | reverse complement strand
GGGGGGCTGCGGGAAGCATCGCAGGCGGCAGCAGTTGTCATAGAAGGTGGAGGTCCAGGCCAGGACGCGGGCCAGGAGCCAGGAGGCCCCGACCAGCAGCAGGAGCAGCCACGGGGAGGCTGCCACGGGCCCGAGTCCCAGCCAGGACAGGCTCAGCTGCGGCATCCTGCAGGGCACACGGGGTGGAGGGCGAGCTCCTGGGGCCCAGGGAAAGTGAGTATCGGTGAGCTCGAGGCACAGACAGACAGCTCACAAAGAGAGCGAGGACCAAGGGTATGAGGGACAGGACAGGGAGGGGCAGGGATGGTGAGGGCTGGGGCCAGGGCAGGGAGGGCTCAGAGAAGGGCGCAGAGAGGGGAGGGAATCCATGGAAATCCAGAGGAAGAGAGAGAGACAAACAGAAAGACAGACAGACAGAGACACAGAGACAGACAGGGGAGAAGAGATAAAGAGGAAGAGAGACAAAGGAGGAAAGGCCCAAAGGGAATCAGTGGGAGGCTGCCAGAGGCTCCAGTTACAGGAAGTCCAGGGCTGCTTGCTCCCTGGAGCCACGCCTGCCATGGGCAGTGCCCTCCCCACTCCAAGCCGGCACCTCCTTCCCTGGACCCCAGCCAGCACCTCCTGTCTGCAGCTGCACACAGCCTTCTCTCCCCTGCTCCTGGGAAGTCTCAGCCCCTGGGCCCTGACCTGGGGAGGCTGGCAGGGCCAGGCTGGGCCAGCCTATCTCCACCTGTCTGCTTACCTCCTCCCCACCTGGCAGGAGGCCCAGAGGGAGGTGGGGGAGGGGAGCCAGTGTTGTCAAGAGAGGCCTATGAACCAGCTCAGGGTCACACAGTGTGGATGCTGGATCCTCAGGACTGAGTACCTTCCTTGTGGGGTGGAGTGGGCAAGTTGCAGGGCAGCCAAAGGTGACTCTGGGCCCCAAGTTTACAGCTGCCTCTGCCCTTCCCAGTCCAGGGTGTGGGAGGTGAAAGGTTGCAATTGAGAGTTCAGGTGCCAGGTGAGCAAGGCCAGGCCAAGCCTTGTCCCCACACATCTCCTGGGCTCTTGTCCACGTGAGGGGCCAGGTGGGTGTCATGCACCGTTTCTTGGAGCAGAATCAGGAAGCTCAGAGACAGGGAGTCTCTGGCCCCAGGACAGCACAGCCTGGCAGGAGTTCAAGACCTGCCTCCAGGCAGCCCAGGGCCTGGGTTGAGACATGAGTGCTGGGAGCAGGAACGAAGACACCAGCCTCGTGGGGATCACCCACACCAGACTCTGGGGTAAGGAGTCCCATCAGGCGAGGTCACATGGAGGAGTGGGAGGTGAGGCTGCAGGGGGCCGTGAAAGCACTGGGTGCAGACAGCAGAGGGCAGAGCTGAGAGAGCCTGGGTGGGGTCCTGCTCGTCCTCACTCTGACCGTGGGCTGTGCCGGCCCTCTCTGGGCTCAGGGTTCCATCTGCGAAATGGGATGTCAGATGAGTGCCTGAGGGAGGCAGAGGAGGGTTCCACAGGAAGGTGAGAAGGATCAGGGGCCCCAAAAAGACAGAATGAAGGGAAAGGGCCAGTAACTAGTCTTGTGCTGCTGTGTGCCAATACTCCACATAAAGTAGACCTACTCTGTGCAGAGGACAGTATGTAAAGGATGCCTACCATGTGCTGGGTACCTCAAAAAGCATCCCCACAGCCAGTCAGGAGCTCTACACAAGGCATGCCTACTGTGTGGCAGGTATACTATATAACGTGCATGTACTGTGTGCCAAGTACTCTCCAAAAAGTGTGTCTACTGTGTGCCAAGTGCACTACATAAATCCTGCCAACTGTATTCCAGGTGTTCAACATAAAGCATCCCCACTGGGTGTTGCATGCTCTATGTAAAGTATGCCTATTATCTGTGTCAGGTACTCCACAGAAAGTAAACCTACTCTGTGCAAATTACGTAAAGCATGCCTACTGTGTGTCAGGTACTCTTCGAAAAGTGTACCAACTATGTGCCAAGTACTCTACATAAATCCTGTCTACTGCATGCCAGGTGTTCTACATATAGCATGCCTATTGAGGACCAGGTATACTACATTGTGTGCCTACTGTGTGCCTGGTACTCTACATAAAGCATGCCTACTGTGTGCAGGGTACTATATGTGAAATGCTCCTCCTGTGTTTCAGGTGATCTACATAAGGTAAACCTACTGTGTGCCAGATGTCCTGCCAGCAGGATAAAGCATCACCCTCCCCTCAATCTCTGGGCCAGCCCCCTGGGATCAGGCAGAGAGACCCAGGCGATGCATCTGCAGGAGTGAAGATGCCTATTTAACTGAAGAGTGAATGGAGGCACAGAGGGGGCAAGCCTCAAGCCCAAGTTGTATGGCTGGTCATACCCCCAAGTCCAAACCTTTCCCTCTGCCGTGCTGCTCCACTCCCACTCACAAGGGACAATGCCCTGTTAACCAAGAGACATTTGTGATGGTGGAATCTCAGGCAATGTGGTGACCCCAGAGGTGACATCTTGAGGACCTTGTGTCACCCCGCGGATCACCCTCCCACATCCAGGAGGCACCACCCAAAGGATCTAGTTCTCCCCTCTTGGGCCTGCCCGATCCTGTCCAGGGCGGCCCTGTGGGATGGTCTCAGGTGAGGAGCTCGAAGGATGGGGCTCCTGGCATAGCTACTGAGCAGGAGAGTGGGGGAAAGACAGTCCTCCTGACACTGGTGGCATGTTGGGGAGACCCCAAACCTCCTTCTTCCCCTCCCACTGGCTGGGGGATTCAGGTCCTAGAGCCCTCAGTGCAGTGGGGTGTGCCATCCCCCCAGAATCTCCTCCCCCTACTGGGGCAGACCACCTGCTGGCAGGTCCATCCATGTCAGGATCAGGGGGACAAGGTCAGACGATGATAAACCAGGCAGAGTCCTGGGACACACAGCAGAAAGAGCCCCCAGTGCCCAGACGTCTTCAGCTCACTGTGGACCTACGGTGTGCCAGGAATATGCAGGCAGCCTAGAGCAGGAATGGTGGCCACCACCAGCATTCTAGTAGAGAGAGTGGAAGGTGGAAAGTGCAGACTCTGAAATACAACCAGAACAGCTTAGATCCAAAGCAACCACAGCCAGGCCCAAATAAGAAAGACGGTTACCAGGACAAATGCACAGGCAGAGGACCTATTCATCAACACCATGAAGAAACTGCGTAAAACCACAGAAAGAAGAAGAACAGCTCCTCAAAAAATAAAATTGAAGTCAAAGACGATTATAATCTACCTCAAGAGAATTCAAAATAGCTGTCATAAAGAAACTCGATGAGTTACAAGAAAAGTCAGATAGACACTTCAATGAGCTCAGGAATAAAATTAGTGAACAGAAGGAACACTTCAACAAAGAGTTTGAAACTCTAAAAAGAAGCCAACAGAAATTCTGGAGATGAAGAAGACGATTATGAGGGGAAAAAATGATGTAGAAGGCATAAACAATGCTGCAGACATTATGGAGGAGAGAATCAGTGAGCTAGAGGATGGAAACCTACGAATGATCCAAGTGGAAAGGGAGAGAGAACTAAGACTTTTAAAAAAGGAAGAAATTCTTTGAGAAATATCAACCCAATTAGGAAACATGACATAAGGATTATAGGCATCCTAGAAGAAG
Source organism: Equus quagga (assembly GCF_021613505.1). Lineage (NCBI taxonomy): Eukaryota > Metazoa > Chordata > Mammalia > Perissodactyla > Equidae > Equus > Equus quagga. The sequence goes on along the minus strand of NW_025797883.1, from coordinate 8,172 downwards.
ACAAGAAGATGAGAAGGAGAAAGGAGCAGAGAGTGTATTCAAGAAAATAAAAGCTGAGAACTTCCCACACCTGGGGTGAAATTACAAGTACACAAAGCCAATAGAACTCCTAATTAAATCAATGCAAATAGGCCTTCTCCAAGGCACTTAATTTTAAAACTGCCAAAAGTCAATGACAAAGAAAAAATATTGAGGGCAGCAAGAGAGAAGAAAATAACCTACCAAGGAACACCTATCAGGCTCTCTGTAGATTTCTCAGCAGAAACCTTAAAGGTGAGAAGACAGTGGAATGATATATTCAAAATACTCAAAGACGGAAACTATCAGCCAAGAATAATCTATCCAGTGAAATTATCCTCCAAATATGACAGAGAAATAAAATCTTTCACAGACAAACAAAAGCTGAGGGAGTTAATTGCCATTAGACCTGCTTTAAAAGAAATGATGAAGGATGCCCTCCCACCTGAAACAGAAAGGCAGAGGTTTACAAAGCATTGAGCAAGGAGATGAATAGACACAAAAAATCAGAAAAGTGCAGCTGTATGTCAGAATAGGTTAGCAAAGATTTAATTATAAAATAAAGGATAAAGGGAAAGAAAGCATCAAAAATAAACATAGCCACCTCAATTTGGTCACAAAGCATCAACACAAAAAGAATGATTTGTGACAACAAAAACAAAGAAGGTGAAGAGGAATGTAAAGGAACCAGCTAGGCTGATGGAGATAAGAAGCTGTCAGAAAATGGACTATCCCATCTATGAGATCTGTATACGATCTTCATGGTAACCAGAAAACAAAAAATCAGAGCAGAGTCACAAATCATAAATAAAGAGGAAACTGAGAAAAACGTCACAAAAAAACACAAAACTGAAATACAAGGGCAAACAAACAGTGGAAATATAGAACAACCAGAAAACAAAAGCTAAAATAGCTATATTAAGCCTGCACAAATCAATAATCATTCTAAATATAAACAGGTTGAATTCACCAATCAAACGACACAGAGGAGTTAGATGGACTGAAAAACAAGAACCAACAACATGCTGCATCTGGGAAACACATCTCAACTCTAAAGACAAACACAGGCTCAAAGTGAAGGGATGGAAGATGCTACTCAGGGCAAACGGCAAGCAAAAGAAAGCAAGTGTTGCCACATTTACATCAGACAAAGCAAACTTTAAGATAAAAAAGATGACAAGAGACAAAGTTGAGCATTATACAATTATAAAAGGGACATTCCACAAAGAAGACATAACACTTATTAATATATATGTACCTAACACGGGAGCACCAATGTATAAAGCAAATCTTAACAGACCTAAAGGGAGAAGTTGACAGCAACACAATAGCAGTAGGGGATCCTAAGACCCCACTCATGTCAATAGATAGATCATCCAGACAGAAAGTCAACAAGGAAACAGTGGCCTTAAATGAAACACTAGACCAGAAAGACTTAATAGATATACACATAAAACATTCCATCCAAAAAGAGCAGAAGACACATTCTTCTCAAGTGCACATGGAACATTCTCAAAGATAGACCATATGTTGGGAAACAAGCCAAGCCTCAATAAATTTAAGAAGATTGAAACCATATAAAGCATCTTTTCCAACCACAATGCTATGAAAGTAGAAATCAATGACAAGAAAAAAGCTGAAAAAGTCACAAATACGTGGAGACTAAGCAACATGCTACTTAACAACTGTTGGATCTATGAAGATGAAAACACAACATGCCAAAACTTAAGAGATGCAGCAAAAGTGCTACGAAGAGGGAAGTTTATACCAATACAGGCCTCCATCAAGAAACAAGAAAAATTGCAAATAAATAATCTTACACCGTACCTAAAAGAACTAGAAAAAGAAGAACAAATGAAGCCCAAAGTCAGTAGAAGGAAGGAAATACTAAAAATATGAGCAGAAATTAATGAAATACTGACCAAAAATACAATAGAAAGGATCAATGAAACTAAGAGCTGGTTCTTTGAGATGATAAACAAAATTGACAAACCTTTAGCAAGACTCCCTAAGAAACAAAGAGAGAAGACTCGAATAAATAAAATCAGAAATGAAGAGGAGAAATCACAATGGACACCACAGAAATACAAAGGATTATGAAAGAAAATACTATGAAAACCTATTTGCCAACAAATTGGATAACCTAAAAGAATTGGATAAATTCTTATCATCATACAATCTCCCAAAACTAAATCAAGAAGAAATAGAGACTCTGAATAGACCAATCACAAGTAAAGAGACTGAAACAGTCATCAAAAACCTCCAAAAAAAATAAAAGTCCGGGGACAGACGGCTTCTCTAGTGAATTCCACCAAACATTTAAATAAGGTTTCATATCTGTTCTACTCAAACCATTCAAAAAACTAAAGAGGAGAGGATGCTTCCTACCTCATTTTATAAGGCCAACATTACCTGGATACCAGACAAGGACAACACAAAGAAGGAAAATTACAGGCCAGTATAGCTGATGGACATACATGCAAAAAGCCTCAACAAAATACCAAACTGAATACAACCATACATTAAAAGGATCATACACCACAATCAACTGGGATTTATTCCAGGGATGCAGCAAGGGTTCAACATCTGCAAATCAATCTATGTGATACACCACATTAACAAAACGATGAATAAAAATCACATGATCATCTCAACAGATGTAGAGAAAGCATTTGACAGGATCCAATATCCATTTATGATACAAACTCTTGATAAAGTGGGTATAGAAGGAAAATGCCTGAACATAATAAAGGCCATATATGAAAAACTCACAGCCAACATCATACTCCATGGTGAAAAAGTGAAAGCTGTTCCTTTAAATGAGGGAAAAGGTAAGCATGTCCACTCTTGCCACGTTTATTTAACAAGTAATAGAAATCCTAGCCAGAGCAATTAGGCAAGAAAAAGAAATAAAAGAGATCCAAATTGGAAAGGTAGAAGGAAAACTGTCACTATTTATGGATGACAGAATTCTCTATATAGAAACTCCATTAGAATTCACCAAAAAACTTTTAGAAATAATCAATGAATACAGTAAAGTTGCTGGGTACAAAATCAACATACAAAAATCAGTTCCGTTTCTATACACTAATGACAGACTTGTAGAAAGGGAACTCAAGAATACAATCCCATTTACAATCACAACAAAAAGAATAAAATCCCTAGGAATAAGTTTAACCAAGGAGGTGAAAGACCTATACATTGAAAACTATAAGATACGATAGAAAGAAATCAAAGAAGACATCAAGAAATGGAAGGATGTTCCATGCTCATGGACTGGAAGAGCAAACATAAGTTAAAATGTCCATATCACCTAAAGCAAACTACAGATTCAGTGCAATTCCAGTCAGAATCCCAATGACCTCCTTCACAGAAATAGAACAAAGAATCTTAAAATTCTAATGGAACAGCAAAAGACCCTGAATAGACAAAGTAATCCTGAGAAAAAAGAACAATGTTGGAGATATCACACTTCCTGAATTCAAAATATGCTGCAAAGCTATGGTAGTCAAAAAACATCATGGTACTGGCAGAAAAACAGACATGCAGATCAATGGAAGAATTGAGAACCCAGAAATAAAATCACACATCTATAGTCAGTTCATCCTTGACAAAGGAACCGAGGACAAATAATGGAGAAAGGAAAGTCTCTTCAATATGTTGTTGAGAAAACTGGACAGCCACGTGCAAAATAATGAACGCAGACCATTATCTTACACCATACACAAAAATTAACTCAAAATGAATTAAAGACTTGAATGTAAGACCTGAAAACATAAGAAAAAAAGAAAGAAAGAAAACATAGGCAGTTCACTCTTTGCTGTCAGAATTAGCAGTAACTTTTCAAATAGCATGTCTACTCAGGCAAGGGAAACCAAAGAATAATAAACAAATGGGACTATATCAGATTAAAAATCTTCTGCAAGGCAAAGGAAATGACTAGCAGAATAAAAAGAAAACTCACCAAATGGGAGAGAGTATTTGCAAATCTTATATTGGACAAGGGATTAATTTTCAAAATACATAATCTCCAATACATACACATCTCACAAAAAAAGAACTCAATCAAAAAAAGGGTGGAGGATATGAACAGTTCTCTAAGAAGATATACAGATGGCCAACAAACAAGTGAAAAGATATTCAACATCAATAATTATTAGGGAAATGCAATTCAAAACTACAAATGAGACGTCACCTCACAACTGTCAGAATGGCTATAATTAACAAGACAAGAAATAACAAGTGTTGGAGAGGATGTGGAGAAAAGGCAGCTCTCATACACTGCTGGCGGGAATGCAAACTGGTGCAGCCACTATGGAAAACAGTATGGAAATTTATCAAAAAATTAAAAATAAAAATACCATATGATCCAACTATTCCACTACTGAGTAACCAAAGAACACAAAATCAATAATTCAAGAATATTTACACACCCCTATGTTCATCACAGTGTTATTCACAATAGTCAAGATGTGGAAGCGACCCAATCTCCCATCAATGGATGAATGGATAAAGAAGGTGTGTATACGTGTATACACACAATGCTGTACTACTAGCCATAAAAGGCAAAATTGTGCTGTTTATGACAATATCGATGGACCTTGAAGGTATTATGCTAAGTGAAATAAGTCAGACAGAGAAAGACAAATACGGTATGAATTCACTCATATATTAGAAGATAAACAAACACATAGATGTGAACAGGTTAGTGGTTACCAGAGTGGAAGGGGGAGGGGGAGGATGAAAGGGGTAAAGGGACACACACGCTGGCTGATGGGTAAAAACTAGACTCTTGGTGGTGAACACAATGCGGTCTCTACGGAAACTGAAATATAATAATGTGTACCTGAAATGTGCACAATATTATGAACCAATATGACCTCGATAAAATAATTTTTAAAAAAATAGAAACATTTAAAAAGTATATTTTTATACTAAATGTATATAGTTTTAATAAAACTGTATAAATTTTATAACGCATATAAATTTTATATCACTATAATATATATTTATTTTAAATTTTTAATTATGAGTATTTCATAAATGTTTATTCATATTTAATATATATTGACTCTTTGAAAGTAGTATTCCTATATGAGGCCAAAGAATCACTCAACAGATCCCAAAGGATCCATACCATAGTACCTATACTCTGACTGCAATGAAGTATATTGAAAAATAACAACAAACTTCAAAAATATGCATGACTGGAAAATAGGTCAATGGAATCATTTTGGAACCAGCAGAGGGGCAAGTCTTGGGTGGAAATTAGGAGTTCAGTTTAGACGTATTGAGTCTGAGTTTCCTATTTGAATTCCCATAGGAGAAGTCCCATCGCAGCCTTTACTGGGCTGATCGAGACCCTGCTGCCCTCTGCCTTCTCTCTGGGGTGCAAATGCTAGATGTCCTATTACGACACACTGCAGGTGTTACTCAATTTCGCTTCATTGGGAGATAACTTGATCTACCACCTTTCTGGGTTGGTTTTCTTTTCACATTTTCTGTTTTAATTGACTTCCTTCCTCTTTTCCATAATCTTAGATTTCATATTCACTGTAATTTAGCAATATATGAAACCTGGTTTTAAAAATATAAAACATAAAGGTTGACCTCTGGCATGAGAGCATGAAGAACTCTGTGTATCTATTCTCTTGTGAGCAGAGTGAAAATTATAAATGCACATCCATTTTAGATCTCTGGAAACGGTCCTAGAGACAAATGAAACATTGTTCCAGAAAATCTACAGCCTGGTGTCACCGCAAATAGCCAATGACCATTCTACAGATAAGAGAGGTAAGGTGACATTTACTTGACCCAGGCTGAGGACTATAATCCAGGCAGGTAGTCTCCATAAAGGAAGAAAGTGTTCCAGAGAAACATGGTTTTCAGTGTAGTTTTATACCTTTTTAGAACAAAGAACATACATGAAACATGCCCAGAATACATATTCATCAAAGTTTCAAGTAGATTTTCAGTTGCAAATTAGCAGGTCTACATGACGCTGATGTCCAGGAAAGGGAATTTATCCCTAGGTGTTCTGTTATGGGCGTTACTAATACTGGCTCTGTCTTTTGGGGGTTCAAGTCCACTCTGGCTGTCTTTTCAGGGTTCGAGTCTCCTCTGAAGTAATTGAGGGATTGAACGACCCGGCCATTGAAGAGGCCCGGTACTTGGGATCTGGCAAAATCGGAGCAATCTGACCCTTGACGAGTCATTAGTGGGGTTTGAGTCTCCTCTAGAGGTTGAGTCCCCTCTGGAGTGATGAGGTGTGGATTCGAGGTGCCCCTGGAGTCACCAAGTCTGTCTTATGTGGGCTTGAGGCCCCTCTGGAACTGCTGAGTTTGTGTAGTCGCAGAGCATGAGGACAAGCCCCTCTTGCATTACGTGAGTGACAGAAGGAGGGGTCCTCTTAGGTGGGGTTAAACTCCCTCTGGAGTGGTTGAGTCTGTCTTTGTGGTCGGGGATGCCTGACGTTGATCTAGTTTTTCCATGTCTGGCTTTCCAGACTCCTACATTCCCCTCTTTTCCTTGCCCTCTTTTTCGGCAGTCCCTGGGTGAAACCCACCTTCTATACTTTTCTTTTCCATTTAAGGATTTTTTCACTTGGCTTGGGTCTGCTTTCAGGATACTATGGTGCTAAACCTCCTGTGAGCAAAATTTTGTGGCATTTCCATCACCACTAACCATTATAAGCTACTCCTAGGAGGTTGGAACAAGACCATAAGAAAAGACCCCAGCATATGAGGGGTGGGGGCTCTTCCTAGCTCTTTCCGCCCTTCTACAGACAATCTCCAGACACAGCCCTCGTAGGTGGTGGCGCAGAGGGAAAGCATCCAGGATGCAGCACAGGGTGGCCTGGTGCCCCCTTGCCCCATCGCTGCAGCCAGGGTGGAAGCACAGATCATGCCAGGGCTGGGAATGGGGGTCCCAGCTGCAGTAATAGTGGGGCGGCAGCAGTGGGAGGGGCAGCCTGAGGCCAGGCAGGTGCCCTGCTGCAGGGGCTCTGCACTCCCCCTGGCCCAGCTCAGCCCTGGTGACATGAGCAGCAAGAGTGGCAGTGGAGGAGGCTTGGCGTCCAGTCACTTCTCTGCAGGCTGGACACCGAGATCAGGCTGGAGCTGGAAGAGCTGTCAGCACTGTGCAGTACATGCAGGCTTCTAAAGCCAGGGGTGCTGCCAGCCCTTATATTTACAGTGGGAAGCACACACTAGATGTAGGGTTGACCCATGGGAATTCATACGCTTGACAAAGCAAAGCTTTCCACACACCCTTCCACCTGGGCGGATAGTCAAAGGCTGTTATCCATCCTCCTCAACTCAAGGGAAAGTCAGCTGTGCTGTTAAACCTGGGACATCTCAGGGTCTGCTTTTGAAAGCCATGCAAACAGTAAGCCAGCCTTCCCTTAACTGGTCTAAATTAAGAGAGGTCCAACAAGGACCTGAGGAAAACTCCTCCACCTTTCTTTCCAGAGGCTGGAGGCTGCCTCAGGGGATACACCCTGAGACCCAGGGTGGTACAGTGGTTCTTAATACCTATTTCACATCTCGAAGTGCTCCAGACGTCCTTAGGAAACTCCACAAGTTGGCCACAGGTCCTGAGACTGATTCTGCCCAGCCAGCAGAGGCTCCTTTGGGGTGTTCAACATTGGGATGTAACTTAGGATGACAAAGAAGGCAAGAAGATGAGAAGTCATGCCATCCTGTTAGCTGTGGCCCTCAAGACTGCTCAAGGTGACCTGAGGGAAAGGAAGACGCCATGGGTGAGTGACCCCGGTCCCCACCAAGGGACCACAAGGCCAGCAACAAAGTTGAGGCTAATCCATGTGCATACTGCTGGCAGGAAGGGCATTGTAAGTGAACATAAATGAGGCCACCTTGTTACACTATATGACCCCAGCCCCTCCTCTGTGTGACCACTCACTGCTCTGCATGTACTCCAAAATAATTCACATGCTCTCCTGATGTATGGCCTCCACTTATGTATGTGCTCCCCTATAGCTTGATAAATTAAATCTCATTTCTGTGAGTTTCTCTCTAGGAAGAGGCTGACCACAGGCAGGAAACACACCTACCAGACACTCATCATCACTGACAGAAGAAAAGAACAGTGAAAGACCCTGGAATGTGTCATACCTGAAGGCCAGCATTTCTAAAC
>NW_025797882.1:0-11776 GCF_021613505.1 Equus quagga | reverse complement strand
GGGGGGCTGCGGGAAGCATCGCAGGCGGCAGCAGTTGTCATAGAAGGTGGAGGTCCAGGCCAGGACGCGGGCCAGGAGCCAGGAGGCCCCGACCAGCAGCAGGAGCAGCCACGGGGAGGCTGCCACGGGCCCGAGCCCCAGCCAGGACAGGCTCAGCTGCGGCATCCTGCAGGGCACACGGGGTGGAGGGCGAGCTCCTGGGGCCCAGGAAAAGCCAGGTGTTGGTGAGCTCGAGGCACAGACAGACAGCTGACAAAGAGGGCAAGGACCAAGGGTGTGAGGGACAGGACAGGGAGGGGCAGGGATGGCGAGGGCTGGGGCCAGGGCAGGGAGGGCTCAGAGAAGGGCTCAGAGAGGGGAGGGGGTCCATGGAAATCCAGAGGGAAGGAAGAAAGAGACAGACAGAGACACAGAGACAGACAGAGGAGAAGAGATAAAGAGGAAGAGAGACAAAGGAGGAAAGGCCCAAAGGGAATCAGTGGGAGGCTGCCAGAGGCTCCAGTTACAGGAAGTCCAGGTCTGCTTGCTCCCTGGAGCCACGCCTGCCATGGGCAGTGCCCTCCCCACTCCAAGCCGGCACCTCCTTCCCTGGACCCCAGCCAGCACCTCCTGTCTGCAGCTGCACACAGCCTTCTCTCCCCTGCTCCTGGGAAGTCTCAGCCCCTGGGCCCTGACCTGGGGAGGCTGGCAGGGCCAGGCTGGGCCAGCCTATCTCCACCTGTCTGCTTACCTCCTCCCCACCTGGCAGGAGGCCCAGAGGTAGGTGGGGGAGGGGAGCCAGTGTTGTCAAGAGAGGCCTATGAACCAGCTCAGGGTCACACAGTGTGGATGCTGGATCCTCAGGACTGAGTACCTTCCTTGTGGGGTGGAGTGGGCAAGTTGCAGGGCAGCCAAAGGTGACTCTGGGCCCCAAGTTTACAGCTGCCTCTGCCCTTCCCAGTCCAGGGTGTGGGAGGTGAAAGGTTGCAATTGAGAGTTCAGGTGCCAGCTGAGCAAGGCCAGGCCAAGCCTTGTCCTCACACATCTCCTGGGCTCTTGTCCACGTGAGGGGCCAGGTGGGTGTCATGCACCGTTTCTTGGAGCAGAATCAGGAAGCTCAGAGACAGGGAGTCTCTGGCCCCAGGACAGCACAGCCTGGCAGGAGTTCAAGACCTGCCTCCAGGCAGCCCAGGGCCTGGGTTGAGACATGAGTGCTGGGAGCAGGAACGAAGACACCAGCCTCGTGGGGATCACCCACACCAGACTCTGGGGTAAGGAGTCCCATCAGGCGAGGTCACATGGAGGAGTGGGAGGTGAGGCTGCAGGGGGCCGTGAAAGCACTGGGTGCAGACAGCAGAGGGCAGAGCTGAGAGAGCCTGGGTGGGGTCCTGCTCGTCCTCACTCTGACCGTGGGCTGTGCCGGCCCTCTCTGGGCTCAGGGTTCCATCTGCGAAATGGGATGTCAGATGAGTGCCTGAGGGAGGCAGAGGAGGGTTCCACAGGAAGGTGAGAAGGATCAGGGGCCCCAAAAAGACAGAATGAAGGGAAAGGGCCAGTAACTAGTCTTGTGCTGCTGTGTGCCAATACTCCACATAAAGTAGACCTACTCTGTGCAGAGGACAGTATGTAAAGGATGCCTACCATGTGCTGGGTACCTCAAAAAGCATCCCCACAGCCAGTCAGGAGCTCTACACAAGGCATGCCTACTGTGTGGCAGGTATACTATATAAAGTGCATGTACTGTGTGCCAAGTACTCTCCAAAAAGTGTGTCTACTGTGTGCCAAGTGTGCTACATAAATCCTGCCAACTGTATTCCAGGTGTTCAACATAAAGCATCCCCACTGGGTGTTGCATGCTCTATGTAAAGTATGCCTATTATCTGTGTCAGGTACTCCACAGAAAGTAAACCTACTCTGTGCAAATTACGTAAAGCATGCCTACTGTGTGTCAGGTACTCTTCGAAAAGTGTACCAACTATGTGCCAAGTACTCTACATAAATCCTGTCTACTGCATGCCAGGTGTTCTACATATAGCATGCCTATTGAGGACCAGGTATACTACATTGTGTGCCTACTGTGTGCCTGGTACTCTACATAAAGCATGCCTACTGTGTGCAGGGTACTATATGTGAAATGCCCCTCCTGTGTTTCAGGTGATCTACATAAGGTAAACCTACTGTGTGCCAGATGTCCTGCCAGCAGGATAAAGCATCACCCTCCCCTCAATCTCTGGGCCAGCCCCCTGGGATCAGGCAGAGAGACCCAGGCGATGCATCTGCAGGAGTGAAGATGCCTATTTAACTGAAGAGTGAATGGAGGCACAGAGGGGGCAAGCCTCAAGCCCAAGTTGTATGGCTGGTCATACCCCCAAGTCCAAACCTTTCCCTCTGCCGTGCTGCTCCACTCCCACTCACAAGGGACAATGCCCTGTTAACCAAGGGACATTTGTGATGGTGGAATCTCAGGCAATGTGGTGACCCCAGAGGTGACATCTTGAGGACCTTGTGTCACCCCGCGGATCACCCTCCCACATCCAGGAGGCACCACCCAAAGGATCTAGTTCTCCCCTCTTGGGCCTGCCCGATCCTGTCCAGGGCGGCCCTGTGGGATGGTCTCAGGTGAGGAGCTCGAAGGATGGGGCTCCTGGCATAGCTACTGAGCAGGAGAGTGGGGGAAAGACAGTCCTCCTGACACTGGTGGCATGTTGGGGAGACCCCAAACCTCCTTCTTCCCCTCCCACTGGCTGGGGGATTCAGGTCCTAGAGCCCTCAGTGCAGTGGGGTGTGCCATCCCCCCAGAATCTCCTCCCCCTACTGGGGCAGACCACCTGCTGGCAGGTCCATCCATGTCAGGATCAGGGGGACAAGGTCAGACGATGATAAACCAGGCAGAGTCCTGGGACACACAGCAGAAAGAGCCCCCAGTGCCCAGACGTCTTCAGCTCACTGTGGACCTACGGTGTGCCAGGAATATGCAGGCAGCCTAGAGCAGGAATGGTGGCCACCACCAGCATTCTAGTAGAGAGAGTGGAAGGTGGAAAGTGCAGACTCTGAAATACAACCAGAACAGCTTAGATCCAAAGCAACCACAGCCAGGCCCAAATAAGAAAGACGGTTACCAGGACAAATGCACAGGCAGAGGACCTATTCATCAACACCATGAAGAAACTGCGTAAAACCACAGAAAGAAGAAGAACAGCTCCTCAAAAAATAAAATTGAAGTCAAAGACGATTATAATCTACCTCAAGAGAATTCAAAATAGCTGTCATAAAGAAACTCGATGAGTTACAAGAAAAGTCAGATAGACACTTCAATGAGCTCAGGAATAAAATTAGTGAACAGAAGGAACACTTCAACAAAGAGTTTGAAACTCTAAAAAGAAGCCAACAGAAATTCTGGAGATGAAGAAGACGATTATGAGGGGAAAAAATGATGTAGAAGGCATAAACAATGCTGCAGACATTATGGAGGAGAGAATCAGTGAGCTACAGGATGGAAACCTACGAATGATCCAAGTGGAAAGGGAGAGAGAACTAAGACTTTTAAAAAAGGAAGAAATTCTTTGAGAAATATCAACCCAATTAGGAAACATGACATAAGGATTATAGGCATCCTAGAAGAAGACAAGAAGATGAGAAGGAGAAAGGAGCAGAGAGTGTATTCAAGAAAATAAAAGCTGAGAACTTCCCACACCTGGGGTGAAATTACAAGTACACAAAGCCAATAGAACTCCTAATTAAATCAATGCAAATAGGCCTTCTCCAAGGCACTTAATTTTAAAACTGCCAAAAGTCAATGACAAAGAAAAAATATTGAGGGCAGCAAGAGAGAAGAAAATAACCTACCAAGGAACACCTATCAGGCTCTCTGTAGATTTCTCAGCAGAAACCTTAAAGGTGAGAAGACAGTGGAATGATATATTCAAAATACTCAAAGACGGAAACTATCAGCCAAGAATAATCTATCCAGTGAAATTATCCTCCAAATATGACAGAGAAATAAAATCTTTCACAGACAAACAAAAGCTGAGGGAGTTAATTGCCATTAGACCTGCTTTAAAAGAAATGATGAAGGATGCCCTCCCACCTGAAACAGAAAGGCAGAGGTTTACAAAGCATTGAGCAAGGAGATGAATAGACACAAAAAATCAGAAAAGTGCAGCTGTATGTCAGAATAGGTTAGCAAAGATTTAATTATAAAATAAAGGATAAAGGGAAAGAAAGCATCAAAAATAAACATAGCCACCTCAATTTGGTCACAAAGCATCAACACAAAAAGAATGATTTGTGACAACAAAAACAAAGAAGGTGAAGAGGAATGTAAAGGAACCAGCTAGGCTGATGGAGATAAGAAGCTGTCAGAAAATGGACTATCCCATCTATGAGGTCTGTATACGATCTTCATGGCAACCAGAAAACAAAAAATCAGAGCAGAGTCACAAATCATAAATAAAGAGGAAACTGAGAAAAACGTCACAAAAAAACACAAAACTGAAATACAAGGGAAAACAAACAGTGGAAATATAGAACAACCAGAAAATAAAAGATAAAATAGCAATATTAAGCCTGCACAAATCAATAATCATTCTAAATGTAAAAAGGTTGAATTCACCAATCAAACGACACAGAGGAGTTAGATGGACTGAAAAACAAGAACCAACAACATGCTGCATCTGGGAAACACATCTCAACTCTAAAGACAAACACAGGCTCAAAGTGAAGGGATGGAAGATGCTACTCAGGGCAAACGGCAAGCAAAAGAAAGCAAGTGTTGCCACATTTACATCAGACAAAGCAAACTTTAAGATAAAAAAGATGACAAGAGACAAAGTTGAGCATTATACAATTATAAAAGGGACATTCCACAAAGAAGACATAACACTTATTAATATATATGTACCTAACACGGGAGCACCAAAGTATAAAGCAAATCTTAACAGACCTAAAGGGAGAAGTTGACAGCAACACAATAGCAGTAGGGGATCCTAAGACCCCACTCATGTCAATAGATAGATCATCCAGACAGAAAGTCAACAAGGAAACAGTGGCCTTAAATGAAACACTAGACCAGAAAGACTTAATAGATATACACATAAAACATTCCATCCAAAAAGAGCAGAAGACACATTCTTCTCAAGTGCACATGGAACATTCTCAAAGATAGACCATATGTTGGGAAACAAGCCAAGCCTCAATAAATTTAAGAAGATTGAAACCATATAAAGCATCTTTTCCAACCACAATGCTATGAAAGTAGAAATCAATGACAAGAAAAAAGCTGAAAAAGTCACAAATACGTGGAGACTAAGCAACATGCTACTTAACAACTGTTGGATCTATGAAAATGAAAACACAGCATGCCAAAACTTAAGAGATGCAGCAAAAGTGCTATGAAGAGGGAAGTTTATACCAATACAGGCCTCCATCAAGAAACAAGAAAAATTGCAAATAAATAATCTTACACCGTACCTAAAAGAACTAGAAAAAGAAGAACAAATGAAGCCCAAAGTCAGTAGAAGGAAGGAAATACTAAAAATATGAGCAGAAATTAATGAAATACTGACCAAAAATACAATAGAAAGGATCAATGAAACTAAGAGCTGGTTCTTTGAGATGATAAACAAAATTGACAAACCTTTAGCAAGACTCCCTAAGAAACAAAGAGAGAAGACTCGAATAAATAAAATCAGAAATGAAGAGGAGAAATCACAATGGACACCACAGAAATACAAAGGATTATGAAAGAAAATACTATGAAAACCTATTTGCCAACAAATTGGATAACCTAAAAGAATTGGATAAATTCTTATCATCATACAATCTCCCAAAACTAAATCAAGAAGAAATAGAGACTCTGAATAGACCAATCACAAGTAAAGAGACTGAAACAGTCATCAAAAACCTCCAAAAAAAAATAAAAGTCCGGGGACAGACGGCTTCTCTAGTGAATTCCACCAAACATTTAAATAAGGTTTCATATCTGTTCTACTCAAACCATTCAAAAAACTAAAGAGGAGAGGATGCTTCCTACCTCATTTTATAAGGCCAACATTACCTGGATACCAGACAAGGACAACACAAAGAAGGAAAATTACAGGCCAGTATAGCTGATGGACATACATGCAAAAAGCCTCAACAAAATACCAAACTGAATACAACCATACATTAAAAGGATCATACACCACAATCAACTGGGATTTATTCCAGGGATGCAGCAAGGGTTCAACATCTGCAAATCAATCTATGTGATACACCACATTAACAAAACGATGAATAAAAATCACATGATCATCTCAACAGATGTAGAGAAAGCATTTGACAGGATCCAATATCCATTTATGATACAAACTCTTGATAAAGTGGGTATAGAAGGAAAATGCCTGAACATAATAAAGGCCATATATGAAAAACTCACAGCCAACATCATACTCCATGGTGAAAAAGTGAAAGCTGTTCCTTTAAATGAGGGAAAAGGTAAGCATGTCCACTCTTGCCACGTTTATTTAACAAGTAATAGAAATCCTAGCCAGAGCAATTAGGCAAGAAAAAGAAATAAAAGAGATCCAAATTGGAAAAGTAGAAGGAAAACTGTCACTATTTATGGATGACAGAATTCTCTATATAGAAACTCCATTAGAATTCACCAAAAAACTTTTAGAAATAATCAATGAATACAGTAAAGTTGCTGGGTACAAAATCAACATACAAAAATCAGTTCCGTTTCTATACACTAATGACAGACTTGTAGAAAGGGAACTCAAGAATACAATCCCATTTACAATCACAACAAAAAGAATAAAATCCCTAGGAATAAGTTTAACCAAGGAGGTGAAAGACCTATACATTGAAAACTATAAGATACGATAGAAAGAAATCAAAGAAGACATCAAGAAACGGAAGGATGTTCCATGCTCATGGACTGGAAGAGCAAACATAAGTTAAAATGTCCATATCACCTAAAGCAAACTACAGATTCAGTGCAATTCCAGTCAGAATCCCAATGACCTCCTTCACAGAAATAGAACAAAGAATCTTAAAATTCTAATGGAACAGCAAAAGACCCTGAATAGACAAAGTAATCCTGAGAAAAAAGAACAATGTTGGAGATATCACACTTCCTGAATTCAAAATATGCTGCAAAGCTATGGTAGTCAAAAAACATCATGGTACTGGCAGAAAAACAGACATGCAGATCAATGGAAGAATTGAGAACCCAGAAATAAAATCACACATCTATAGTCAGTTCATCCTTGACAAAGGAACCGAGGACAAATAATGGAGAAAGGAAAGTCTCTTCAATATGTTGTTGAGAAAACTGGACAGCCACGTGCAAAATAATGAAAGCAGACCATTATCTTACACCATACACAAAAATTAACTCAAAATGAATTAAAGACTTGAATGTAAGACCTGAAAACATAAGAAAAAAAGAAAGAAAGAAAACATAGGCAGTTCACTCTTTGCTGTCAGAATTAGCAGTAACTTTTCAAATAGCATGTCTACTCAGGCAAGGGAAACCAAAGAATAATAAACAAATGGGACTATATCAGATTAAAAAGCTTCTGCAAGGCAAAGGAAATGACTAGCAGAATAAAAAGAAAACTCACCAAATGGGAGAGAGTATTTGCAAATCTTATATTGGACAAGGGATTAATTTTCAAAATACATAATCTCCAATACATACACATCTCACAAAAAAAGAACTCAATCAAAAAAAGGGTGGAGGATATGAACAGTTCTCTAAGAAGATATACAGATGGCCAACAAACAAGTGAAAAGATATTCAACATCAATAATTATTAGGGAAATGCAATTCAAAACTACAAATGAGACGTCACCTCACAACTGTCAGAATGGCTATAATTAACAAGACAAGAAATAACAAGTGTTGGAGAGGATGTGGAGAAAAGGCAGCTCTCATACACTGCTGGCGGGAATGCAAACTGGTGCAGCCACTATGGAAAACAGTATGGAAATTTATCAAAAAATTAAAAATAAAAATACCATATGATCCAACTATTCCACTACTGAGTAACCAAAGAACACAAAATCAATAATTCAAGAATATTTACACACCCCTATGTTCATCACAGTGTTATTCACAATAGTCAAGATGTGGAAGCGACCCAATCTCCCATCAATGGATGAATGGATAAAGAAGGTGTGTATACGTGTATACACACAATGCTGTACTACTAGCCATAAAAGGCAAAATTGTGCTGTTTATGACAATATCGATGGACCTTGAAGGTATTATGCTAAGTGAAATAAGTCAGACAGAGAAAGACAAATACGGTATGAATTCACTCATATATTAGAAGATAAACAAACACATAGATGTGAACAGGTTAGTGGTTACCAGAGTGGAAGGGGGAGGGGGAGGATGAAAGGGGTAAAGGGACACACACGCTGGCTGATGGGTAAAAACTAGACTCTTGGTGGTGAACACAATGCGGTCTCTACGGAAACTGAAATATAATAATGTGTACCTGAAATGTGCACAATATTATGAACCAATATGACCTCGATAAAATAATTTTTAAAAAAATAGAAACATTTAAAAAGTATATTTTTATACTAAATGTATATAGTTTTAATAAAACTGTATAAATTTTATAACGCATATAAATTTTATATCACTATAATATATATTTATTTTAAATTTTTAATTATGAGTATTTCATAAATGTTTATTCATATTTAATATATATTGACTCTTTGAAAGTAGTATTCCTATATGAGGCCAAAGAATCACTCAACAGATCCCAAAGGATCCATACCATAGTACCTATACTCTGACTGCAATGAAGTATATTGAAAAATAACAACAAACTTCAAAAATATGCATGACTGGAAAATAGGTCAATGGAATCATTTTGGAACCAGCAGAGGGGCAAGTCTTGGGTGGAAATTAGGAGTTCAGTTTAGACGTATTGAGTCTGAGTTTCCTATTTGAATTCCCATAGGAGAAGTCCCATAGCAGCCTTTACTGGGCTGATCGAGACCCTGCTGCCCTCTGCCTTCTCTCTGGGGTGCAAATGCTAGATGTCCTATTACGACACACTGCAGGTGTTACTCAATTTCGTTTCATTGGGAGATAACTTGATCTACCACCTTTCTGGGTTGGTTTTCTTTTCACATTTTCTGTTTTAATTGACTTCCTTCCTCTTTTCCATAATCTTAGATTTCATATTCACTGTAATTTAGCAATATATGAAACCTGGTTTTAAAAATATAAAACATAAAGGTTGACCTCTGGCATGAGAGCATGAAGAACTCTGTGTATCTATTCTCTTGTGAGCAGAGTGAAAATTATAAATGCACATCCATTTTAGATCTCTGGAAACGGTCCTAGAGACAAATGAAACATTGTTCCAGAAAATCTACAGCCTGGTGTCACCGCAAATAGCCAATGACCATTCTACAGATAAGAGAGGTAAGGTGACATTTACTTGACCCAGGCTGAGGACTATAATCCAGGCAGGTAGTCTCCATAAAGGAAGAAAGTGTTCCAGAGAAACATGGTTTTCAGTGTAGTTTTATACCTTTTTAGAACAAAGAACATACATGAAACATGCCCAGAATACATATTCATCAAAGTTTCAAGTAGATTTTCAGTTGCAAATTAGCAGGTCTACATGACGCTGATGTCCAGGAAAGGGAATTTATCCCTAGGTGTTCTGTTATGGGCGTTACTAATACTGGCTCTGTCTTTTGGGGGTTCAAGTCCACTCTGGCTGTCTTTTCAGGGTTCGAGTCTCCTCTGAAGTAATTGAGGGATTGAACGACCCGGCCATTGAAGAGGCCCGGTACTTGGGATCTGGCAAAATCGGAGCAATCTGACCCTTGACGAGTCATTAGTGGGGTTTGAGTCTCCTCTAGAGGTTGAGTCCCCTCTGGAGTGATGAGGTGTGGATTCGAGGTGCCCCTGGAGTCACCAAGTCTGTCTTATGTGGGCTTGAGGCCCCTCTGGAACTGCTGAGTTTGTGTAGTCGCAGAGCATGAGGACAAGCCCCTCTTGCGTTACGTGAGTGACAGAAGGAGGGGTCCTCTTAGGTGGGGTTAAACTCCCTCTGGAGTGGTTGAGTCTGTCTTTGTGGTCGGGGATGCCTGACGTTGATCTAGTTTTTCCATGTCTGGCTTTCCAGACTCCTACATTCCCCTCTTTTCCTTGCCCTCTTTTTCGGCAGTCCCTGGGTGAAACCCACCTTCTATACTTTTCTTTTCCATTTAAGGATTTTTTCACTTGGCTTGGGTCTGCTTTCAGGATACTATGGTGCTAAACCTCCTGTGAGCAAAATTTTGTGGCATTTCCATCACCACTAACCATTATAAGCTACTCCTAGGAGGTTGGAACAAGACCATAAGAAAAGACCCCAGCATATGAGGGGTGGGGGCTCTTCCTAGCTCTTTCCGCCCTTCTACAGACAATCTCCAGACACAGCCCTCGTAGGTGGTGGCGCAGAGGGAAAGCATCCAGGATGCAGCACAGGGTGGCCTGGTGCCCCCTTGCCCCATCGCTGCAGCCAGGGTGGAAGCACAGATCATGCCAGGGCTGGGAATGGGGGTCCCAGCTGCAGTAATAGTGGGGCGGCAGCAGTGGGAGGGGCAGCCTGAGGCCAGGCAGGTGCCCTGCTGCAGGGGCTCTGCACTCCCCCTGGCCCAGCTCAGCCCTGGTGACATGAGCAGCAAGAGTGGCAGTGGAGGAGGCTTGGCGTCCAGTCACTTCTCTGCAGGCTGGACACCGAGATCAGGCTGGAGCTGGAAGAGCTGTCAGCACTGTGCAGTACATGCAGGCTTCTAAAGCCAGGGGTGCTGCCAGCCCTTATATTTACAGTGGGAAGCACACACTAGATGTAGGGTTGACCCATGGGAATTCATACGCTTGACAAAGCAAAGCTTTCCACACACCCTTCCACCTGGGCGGATAGTCAAAGGCTGTTATCCATCCTCCTCAACTCAAGGGAAAGTCAGCTGTGCTGTTAAACCTGGGACATCTCAGGGTCTGCTTTTGAAAGCCATGCAAACAGTAAGCCAGCCTTCCCTTAACTGGTCTAAATTAAGAGAGGTCCAACAAGGACCTGAGGAAAACTCCTCCACCTTTCTTTCCAGAGGCTGGAGGCTGCCTCAGGGGATACACCCTGAGACCCAGGGTGGTACAGTGGTTCTTAATACCTATTTCACATCTTGAAGTGCTCCAGACGTCCTTAGGAAACTCCACAAGTTGGCCACAGGTCCTGAGACTGATTCTGCCCAGCCAGCAGAGGCTCCTTTGGGGTGTTCAACATTGGGATGTAACTTAGGATGACAAAGAAGGCAAGAAGATGAGAAGTCATGCCATCCTGTTAGCTGTGGCCCTCAAGACTGCTCAAGGTGACCTGAGGGAAAGGAAGACGCCATGGGTGAGTGACCCCGGTCCCCACCAAGGGACCACAAGGCCAGCAACAAAGTTGAGGCTAATCCATGTGCATACTGCTGGCAGGAAGGGCATTGTAAGTGAACATAAATGAGGCCACCTTGTTACACTATATGACCCCAGCCCCTCCTCTGTGTGACCACTCACTGCTCTGCATGTACTCCAAAATAATTCACATGCTCTCCTGATGTATGGCCTCCACTTATGTATGTGCTCCCCTATAGCTTGATAAATTAAATCTCATTTCTGTGAGTTTCTCTCTAGGAAGAGGCTGACCACAGGCAGGAAACACACCTACCAGACACTCATCATCACTGACAGAAGAAAAGAACAATGAAAGACCCTGGAATGTGTCATACCTGAAGGCCAGCATTTCTAAAC